>NW_027316167.1:40946833-41026833 GCF_026437365.1 Eucyclogobius newberryi
CATCTAAATGCTTTGGTTTTTTAACTGTTTGTTGTCTGTGGGGATCCAGTTTTTGGTTAGATAAATTGAGACTGAGAGAAATAACTTTGGAATAAATGCAATGCTGACATTTTGTTTCTCTTTAGAGACGCAAAGAGGAATCATTATTAATTATAAATGTCACGGTTTTTTGCATGGACTTGATTAGGGGGAATTGTAAGAAGCAGCAATATCACATTTGAATCTAATTTATACTTGATTAGCGTTCTCTTTTCACACGGCTTGTGTGTGTCGCTGTCATGACGCTGTGTGTGTCGCTGTCATGACGCTGTGTGTGTCGCTGTCATGACGCTGTGTGTGTCGCTGTCATGACGCTGTGTGTGTCGCTGTCATGACGCTGTGTGTGTGTTGTCATGACGCTGTGTGTGTCGCTGTCATGACGCTGTGTGTGTCGCTGTCATGACGCTGTGTGTGTCGCTGTCATGACGCTGTGTGTGTCGCTGTCATGACGCTGTGTGTGTCGCTGTCATGACGCTGTGTGTGTCGCTGTCATGACGCTGTGTGTGTCGCTGTCATGACGCTGTGTGTGTCGCTGTCATGACGCTGTGTGTGTCGCTGTCATGACGCTGTGTGTGTCGCTGTCATGACGCTGTGTGTGTCGCTGTCATGACGCTGTGTGTGTCGCTGTCATGACGCTGTGTGTGTGTTGTCATGACGCTGTGTGTGTGTCGCTGTCATGACGCTGTGTGTGTCGCTGTCATGACGCTGTGTGTGTGTTGTCATGACGCTGTGTGTGTCGCTGTCATGACGCTGTGTGTGTCGCTGTCATGACGCTGTGTGTGTCGCTGTCATGACGCTGTGTGTGTCGCTGTCATGACGCTGTGTGTGTCGCTGTCATGACGCTGTGTGTGTGTTGTCATGACGCTGTGTGTGTGTTGTCATGACGCTGTGTGTGTCGCTATCATGACGCTGTGTGTGTCGCTGTCATGACGCTGTGTGTGTCGCTGTCATGACGCTGTGTGTGTCGCTGTCATGACGCTGTGTGTGTCGCTGTCATGACGCTGTGTGTGTCGCTGTCATGACGCTGTGTGTGTCGCTGTCATGACGCTGTGTGTGTCGCTGTCATGACGCTGTGTGTGTCGCTGTCATGACGCTGTGTGTGTGTTGTCATGACGCTGTGTGTGTGTTGTCATGACGCTGTGTGTGTCGCTATCATGACGCTGTGTGTGTCGCTGTCATGACGCTGTGTGTGTCGCTGTCATGACGCTGTGTGTGTCGTCATGACGCTGTGTGTGTCGCTGTCATGACGCTGTGTGTGTCGCTGTCATGACGCTGTGTGTGTCGCTGTCATGACGCTGTGTGTGTCGTTGTCATGACGCTGTGTGTGTCGCTGTCATGACGCTGTGTGTGTCGTCATGACGCTGTGTGTGTCGTTGTCATGACGCTGTGTGTGTCGTCATGACGCTGTGTGTTGTTGTGGTGGTCAGTGTGTTGTTGTGGTGGTCAGTGTGTTGTTGTGGTGGTCAGTGTGTTGTTGTGGTGGTCAGTGTGTTGTTGTGGTGGTCAGTGTGTTGTTGTGGTGGTCAGTGTGTTGTTGTGGTGGTCAGTGTGTTGTTGTGGTGGTCAGTGTGTTGTTGTGGTGGTCAGTGTGTTGTTGTGGTGGTCAGTGTGTTGTTGTGGTGGTCAGTGTGCTGTTGTGGTGGTCAGTGTGCTGTTGTGGTGGTCAGTGTGTTGTTGTGGTGGTCAGTGTGTTGTTGTGGTGGTCAGTGTGTTGTTGTGGTGGTCAGTGTGTTGTTGTGGTGGTCAGTGTGTTGTTGTGGTGGTCAGTGTGTTGTTGTGGTGGTCAGTGTGTTGTTGTGGTGGTCAGTGTGTTGTTGTGGTGGTCAGTGTGTTCATTTCCATGGACTGTGAAGCTCCAGCTGGAAGACTCCGATAAGACAATAATTGGACGTGATTGTCGTGTTTGATTGCGACACGAGCGGATTCTTCACACCTCAGTTTTCAGGAGAAGCGAATGTGGCAAGACAGAAATGAAACAGGAAATGTTAAAGGTTGAAAGAGTTATTTTAGGTGCTGCTCGTGGTGGAGTGGATAGCACATGTGCCGTGTGGGACAGGCCGTAGTGTCGGGAGTTTGAATCTGGCTCTTGGCAATTTGCTGCATGTCATTCCCCAGTCTCATTCCCATTTCACACTGCTGTGTGTTGAGTGACGTGTGTAGTCAGGTTTCTCATGTAAACACACACCAAAATTCTGAAATCAGATCTGAATATTTTAGTTATCTGATTATACTAGTTAGCAGATTTGTACATCTGATAACTCCGCCCACTGAGGGTCGGGCCAAATGCTGAGGACAGATTAGGAGGATTAGTTTGTTGCAGATGTGGTTGTGATAGTGGTGGTAGTAGTAATGGTGGTAGTAGTAATGGTGGTAGTAGTGATGATGATGGTGGTAGTGATAGTAGTAGTGGTGGTAGTGGTAATGGTGCTAGTTGTAGTAGTAGTGGTGGTTGTAGTTGTAGTGGTAGTAGTGGTAGTGGTAGTAGTGGTAGTAATAGTAGTAGTGGTAGTAATGGTGGTAGTAGTAATGGTGGTAGTAGTGGTAGTAGTCGTAGTGGTAGTAGTAGTAGTAGTGGTGGTTGTAGTTGTAGTGGTAGTAGTGGTAGTGGTAGTAGTGGTAGTAATAGTAGTAGTGGTAGTAATGGTGGTAGTAGTAATGGTGGTAGTAGTGGTAGTAGTAGTGGTGGTGGTGGTGGTGGTAGTAGTGGTAATGGTGGTAGTAGTTGTGGTAGTAATGGTGGTAGTGGTAGTAGTTGTAGTAGTAGTGGTAGTAGTTGTAGTAGTTGTAGTAGTTGTAGTAGTAGTGGTAGTAGTCGTAGTAGTCGTAGTAGTTGTAGTAGTAGTGGTAGTAGTTGTAGTAGTTGTAGTAGTTGTAGTGGTAGTGATAATATAGTGGACTGAATTAAATTGTGGAAGTTCCTGTTTTTCTCTTCTTCCTTTAGGTCAATAATTGCTCCTTTTTTTTACAATAATCATATAATTACAACTTGTGACATCTTAAACTGTGAGAGCTCTTGGATCTGCCTGAAACTCTCCAGCCAAACTCATTCCGGAGTGTTCCTGCTCAGTGCTGGGGTTGGCACTATATTACCGCCCTCTAATGAGAGCGCTAATTGAGTGCTATCGTCAGCAGATAGAGATGAACTCGGGGCAGAATGACTTCAATACGTTTCTGCCGCTCTTCACACCTCTGCCCCACGTTCAGTTAATGGGCCCTTTGTCCCCCGTGTGAGACATGTCCACAGCTCTGATCATCATCACGTCTGCTTCACTCTAAAACCACCAAAGAGAACGGCCTTGTCATTTTGAGTCCATCTTGGGGCAGTTAAAGGAGCATCTGCTTCCATCAGGCTGAACATGAGGGCGGAGTTAAGCGTGTTCAGGTTCCCACACGTCCTGGAAAACCTGGAAACTCGTCTGCTGATTTTCCAGATTTGGAAGATGTATGAACAGTAATGGAAAATGGCTAAAGGTCCTGGAAAAAGTATTTTGTCCTAAAAATGTGTCAGGTCAGTGTTGTACTGCTCTGGATGTAAATATTCATGTTTTTTTGGACATTGACATAAAATGACCAGTGAGTATATCAAAAACCTTCTGAAACGTCCAGAATGAATCCTCGCAGGTTTTGGTCTGGTCACGGTTACATCTCCCAGAGTTCAAATGGGCATTATCGACAGGATTAGCCAAATGGTCCGTATCAAACAAACATGGCTGTTTTGAGGAAGAAAGGATGAAATAAATATCACAGGGACTGAAAACATCAAAGATTTCTGCAGAATCAATGAGTGACGCACTTTAAAACCTGTTACCACCCACCTGTCCGCCGGCGAACATTTTCTATACCTCAAATATTCTCTTACATCATCACTTTTATTTCCGAGGTCAATACCAGCAAGTTATACATCATTTTAAAGCTTATTTTCTCAACAAAACGAATATGTCATTGATATACATTGAATAATATGCCCCAAGAAGCAATTGCCAATAGTTTGTGAGGAAGTCTCAACTTTTACAAACGCATGTCCTGTTTGCTGTTTATGACGGACGAAACGGCTTTAATTCTGTACATCCTGGTACTCAGTCTGTCCGTAAGGAATCATTGAAAAACAATATCCACTTGTATTTTTCCTGAAGTTATCTGATTTCGAGATATTGTCAAGTAAACAAACTTTTCTTTGTTTCTCACCGGACGAGAATGCGCTTGTCCGCCGCTTTTCTCCGTCCATAACAAATGACCTGTTTGACTTATAAGATAGTGTTTGACATCGATCTCTTCCTTAGACTGTTACCTACAGAATGAGACCATCCACGAATTTTTCTGTCACCGGGTTTGTTTGCTACAGCCTCCGGAGGAAAAAAATTCGGCGCTTCCGAAGCGCGCTTCCATCTTTGTTTTTAGCCCTTAGCTTCTGCTAACAGGCACGCAGGAGGCTTTGAGTGACATATTATTCTAGCCAATGAGGAGACCTTTCTCCTGGTAGGCGGGACAAAGGCCTTATTGACACAGAATTCTCCCTGTTGTCGTGCGTAAGGCTGTCAGAGCCTAGATTTTTCGCATCACGTTTTCTGATTTTATTAGTCTTTGGGACGCATATTTTGTTAGATATATGTATTATTATATCAATACAAAAATAAAATAAAAATGTTTTTTTTTTTTTTTTCATCTTTATATGGGAAATTCATGGGTAAACTCATAAATACACATTTTCACATTCATTGTTTTTAGCAGTTATAATGGGTATTCGTGGCCTACAAAACATCAAAATGTATGTTTTATGATCATAGAGGAGCTAAAATTGTAATAAAACAGTTTGGCAAAGTTGGCACATATTTGGATCACTTGTTCCGAATATACTTTTTGATACAAAAAGGTCAACAGCACCAAAATGCCTGTTCCTAGAGATCTGAAACTGTACACAGTTGTTGTCAACAAGATAAACATCATGTACAGTGAACAGCATAAACACACAATGAAATATGTCATGCTCAGGACCATTACAAATTGACAATATTCAGGCGAGACTAAAAAAGGATGTTTTGTTTATGTTTGGGCTTCTGTAGTGTAAGTTCTGAAGCCCTGACAGTGTGTCATGTGCACATCTGCAGAAACTAGAAGGCCTAAGCTTTCTAATGATGCATCACACTTGCATGTGGAACATAAGATCCTCTTTTAATAAGCAATGCCATTTGGGTATGGGTGGTAACAGGTTAAAGGTCCCATAACATGCAAAATCGACTTTTCAGAGCTTTTAACCTTCTTACATCGCTATTTGTGCTTCATATATGTCCAGAGTGTTTTTTTGATTGATTCCCGCAGTTTTTAGCTATAGTACAGACTATCTCCTTTCCTCGAATCTCCAAACTGACGGGGGGTGGGTGCAAGACCGCGTCATAACCACAGGCACGCGTTACCATCCCCCCTCACTATAGATCTATAGATATATCTGTTCTGCGCACGCTGTAGAATTGATACCAGTTTTATTTAGTCTCAAAGTAGTGTTGATCTGAAGTTCTATCGTTTCTCACTCACTCGCGCGGCGGGAGCGCCGCAGCGCGGAGCAGACAGCTGTGGGGCACACACGGAGACTATGTCACGGGTGGGCGGGGCACACACATGCTCTGAGACTACGTCACGGGTGGGCGGGGGAGCCAGATTGCTCTTCACAAGGGTGGGGGCGAATATCAAACCAAGCTGTTTGCATTTCCGGGTTGGTGAGGGGGTCCAAGGTCTGGGTGATATTTCTTAACTATTATGTTAAGGGTGTTGCACAACCCTTATTATTATCAATGATACACTTAGGATAGACTACGAAACGTGAAAAAAAGCATGTTATGGCACCTTTGAATCTCAGCCAGAAGAAGTTTTGTTGTAAATGGTTGATGACCAATGAGCATCTTTGATTCACATGCATCATGTAAATAAACAACTCTGATTGCACGCTTCTGTCTGAGTTTGGCTGGAGGGAGGGGGAGTGGTCACCAGACTCTTAAGTATTGGAGAAACCCGGGCAACCAAAATACAGGAAATGACACAACATGAAATACTTGATCATTATTCTGGGTATGGAATTGAGTCAAAACTGCTGAAAGAAGTTGGTCATGCAACTATAGATTATTATGGACCTTGGGCCTGGATCTTTTCAGGGCTAGTCCAGTGTGCATTTTTCAGCTGCTTTTTGAGATACTGTTAGAGTCCAAAATCTGACCGTCTTTCCAAACTAGTCATAGCCACAGGTAGATATAGATTTTCTTTAACCAAAACAGTCAAGATGGCGCCCTTGAACAGTGCATTCAAACCCTCTCCTGAAGTCTACCATAACAAAGCTGAGTGTCCGCTCAGACTCCCCTCCCCCTCCCGGGTCTGAGCGTCCGTGCTGTAAACATTAGCAGTCCCTGTGCTTCAGAAGAGGCGCGGCGTGGAGCGGCTTGTTTATCCGCTCCTCCGTATCGACGAGGCGTGTCCTTGCGCTCGTCCTTGCTGTGCACAGATAGCGATACCTGCGCGCCTATGGGCCAGCTCGCCTTTTATCTCCTCGCCCGTCCCTCTCCCAGGCTCCACCACTTTGGCTTTTCATTATAAAACATCCCTGCTTTTCAAAGCCAAATTGGTCTTCATAGGGCTTTTGAAAGCTGAAAGACAGATGACACTGCTTTTTTCCACCGCAGCCTGAGGAAAATGGTTTCAAACACACCTGAGGATTCACACGGGCAGCGACAGACTGTGGCAGTTAGTTAGGAACTTTACCACAATTTTTCTTTGAAACCTCCAATAACCCTGCGAGGTAAAATGTCACATCTTGCTAAAGTTGAAAACAGTTATGTTTTTTAATGCAACAACTGCCTCTTGAGGATCGTCTGTCTTTCAGTCACAGGCAGGTTCAGCATCTTGTCCATGGAAACAAACATAATGTGTGAAACTTCCTTGAAATGAGCGGTTGAATTAAAGGTGCACTATGTCATCTTTCCAGTGGAGACACCTGGTTGTCCCATGCAGATTATTGCATTAAGCCTAAAATGCTTGCTTGTTCCCATGGAGATGTATGTCTATGCTATACTATGGAACGTCCCATCCAAAGCAAAAACAAACTGTAACATTATTGCACCTTATAGTGTTTTACAGTCATGGTCATACATGGTACGGTCCCATGGTCATACATGGTACAGTCCCATGGTCATACATGGTACAGTCCCATGGTCATACATGGTACAGTCCCATGGTCATACATGGTACAGTCCCATGGTCATACATGGTACAGTCCCATGGTCATACATGGTACAGTCCCATGGTCATACATGGTACGGTCCCATGGTCATACATGGTACAGTCCCATGGTCATACATGGTACGGTCCCATGGTCATACATGGTACAGTCCCATGGTCATACATGGTACAGTCCCATGGTCATACATGGTACGGTCCCATGGTCATACATGGTACGGTCCCATGGTCATACATGGTACGGTCCCATGGTCATACATGGTACGGTCCCATGGTCATACATGGTACAGTCCCATGGTCATACATGGTACAGTCCCATGGTCATACATGGTACAGTCCCATGGTCATACATGGTACGGTCCCATGGTCATACATGGTACGGTCCCATGGTCATACATGGTACAGACCCCTGGTTATACATGGTACAGACCCCTGGTTATACATGGTACAGTCCCATGGTGGTTATACATGGTACAGTCCCATGGTGGTCATACATGGTACAGTCCCATGGTGGTCATACATGGTACAGTCCCATGGTCATACATGGTACGGTCCCATGGTCATACATGGTACGGTCCCATGGTCATACATGGTACAGACCCATGGTCATACATGGTACGGTCCCATGGTCATACATGGTACGGTCCCATGGTCATACATGGTACGGTCCCATGGTCATACATGGTACGGTCCCATGGTCATACATGGTACGGTCCCATGGTCATACATGGTACGGTCCCATGGTCATACATGGTACGGTCCCATGGTCATACATGGTACGGTCCCATGGTCATACATGGTACAGACCCATGGTCATACATGGTACAGTCCCATGGTCATACATGGTACAGTCCCATGGTGGTCATACATGGTACAGTCCCATGGTGGTCATACATGGTACAGTCCCATGGTGGTCATACATGGTACAGTCCCATGGTGGTCATACATGGTACAGTCCCATGGTCATACATGGTACAGTCCCATGGTGGTCATACATGGTACAGTCCCATGGTCATACATGGTACAGACCATGGTCCTTCTCTAGATGTTGAGCCAGAATCTTGGTCATGGGTTCTTAGCTTGTGGATTAGACTGTTTTGCGTGTTTTAGAGTTGATCAACATCCAAAGAAACCCCCCCAGACACAGAGAGAACATGCAAACTCCCACTAAAGGGACTGCACACTATCTGGGAATTTAACTCTGCACCTTGTGCCACCAAACATTTGTTCATTTTCCACTAGGCGTGTCCATGATGAACATATTATACCATCATTAAATGTTTAAATATTTTGAGCTGGCATGTTTCATTGGCCTTGTCTCTACATATCCACCACTAGAGGGCATGCATGTGCCCCATACAACTGCGACCTCCAAGTGAAGTCTGCTATAACACTCAAGTATGGACTAATATCAATCACATATGGTTGATCTAACTTGGCCCTCGCGTTCAGCTGTTTGTTCAGGTTAGCAGCTAATTTCACGACTTTACATTGTGATTCTTTATTTCATTATCAGGCATAAACTCTGCATTTACACCACACACTTTTAACCTATTGAGTGCTAAGGCCTCCAACAACTGTTGAAGAGAAGCTTGTTGAAGAGAAGCTTGTTGAAGAGAAGCTTGAAAACCTGCGTCTCGGTTTTTCTCTGGCAGATTGTCAAAAGTTCACCTCCTCCATTATCTTTCCTCATCTCATTCTTTGCTGCAGAAAGTATTAGTACACACCACTTTGAGGCTAGATGTTTGATTTCTTCTGCTTCTGGATATAAATAGCGTGTGGCGCTGATGCCGGAGTGTGGTGGTGCTGATGCCGGAGTGTGGTGGTGCTGATGCAGGAGTGTGGTGGTGCTGATGCAGGAGTGTGGTGGCGCTGATGCCGGAGTGTGGTGGTGCTGATGCAGGAGTGTGGTGGTGCTGATGCCGGAGTATGGTGGTGCTGATGCAGGAGTGTGGTGGTGCTGATGCAGGAGTGTGGTGGTGCTGATGCAGGAGTGTGGTGGTGCTGATGCAGGAGTGTGGTGGTGCTGATGCAGGAGTGTGGTGGTGCTGATGCAGGAGTGTGGTGGTGCTGATGCAGGAGTGTGGTGGTGCTGATGCAGGAGTGTGGTGGTGCTGATGCAGGAGTGTGGTGGTGCTGATGCAGGAGTGTGGTGGTGCTGATGCAGGAGTGTGGCGCTGATGCAGGAGTGTGGTGGTGCTGATGCAGGAGTGTGGTGGTGCTGATGCAGGAGTGTGGTGCTGATGCAGGAGTGTGGTGGTGCTGATGCCGGAGTGTGGTGCTGATGCAGGAGTGTGGTGGTGCTGATGCAGGAGTGTGGTGCTGATGCAGGAGTGTGGTGGTGCTGATGCAGGAGTGTGGTGGTGCTGATGCAGGAGTGTGGTGGTGCTGATGCAGGAGTGTGGTGGTGCTGATGCAGGAGTGTGGTGGTGCTGATGCAGGAGTGTGGTGGTGCTGATGCAGGAGTGTGGTGGTGCTGATGCAGGAGTGTGGTGGTGCTGATGCAGGAGTGTGGTGGTGCTGATGCAGGAGTGTGGTGGTGCTGATGCAGGAGTGTGGTGGTGCTGATGCAGGAGTGTGGTGGTGCTGATGCAGGAGTGTGGTGGTGCTGATGCAGGAGTGTGGTGGTGCTGATGCAGGAGTGTGGTGGTGCTGATGCAGGAGTGTGGTGGTGCTGATGCAGGAGTGTGGTGGTGCTGATGCAGGAGTGTGGTGGTGCTGATGCAGGAGTGTGGTGGTGCTGATGCAAGAGTGTGGTGGTGCTGATGCAAGAGTGTGGTGGTGCTGATGCAAGAGTGTGGTGGTGCTGATGCAAGAGTGTGGTGGTGCTGATGCAAGAGTGTGGTGGTGCTGATGCAGGAGTGTGGTGGCGCTGATGCAGGAGTGTGGTGGCGCTGATGCAGGAGTGTGGTGGTGCTGATGCAGGAGTGTGGTGGTGCTGATGCAGGAGTGTGGTGGTGCTGATGCAGGAGTGTGGTGGTGCTGATGCAGGAGTGTGGTGGTGCTGATGCAGGAGTGTGGTGGTGCTGATGCAGGAGTGTGGTGGTGCTGATGCAGGAGTGTGGTGGTGCTGATGCAGGAGTGTGGTGCTGATGCAGGAGTGTGGTGGCGCTGATGCAAGAGTGTGGTGGCGCTGATGCAGGAGTGTGGTGGCGCTGATGCAGGAGTGTGGTGGTGCTGATGCAAGAGTGTGGTGGTGCTGATGCAGGAGTGTGGTGCTGATGCAGGAGTGTGGTGGTGCTGATGCAGGAGTGTGGTGCTGATGCAGGAGTGTGGCGCAAAGAGTCAAAGAGTCAGAAAGTGCTTTGGGCGCATGAGACTCAGACGCTTCAGAACAACGCGCATGTATGTTATAACTACACCTTTATTAGCCTTAATTAAGCACTAATAAACACTTAACACATGACAACAAATAGTATATTAAGTGTGGTTCAGGCTCAATAAGTGCTTAATTGTTATTATTAACAAATGTAATACTTATTTATTTATTTTACTTGAGAAAATGTAATTGAGCCAAATTTAGACAGTAAAATATAAGCCCTATTTTCTATAAGTCTATAAAAAAGTTTTAACTTGACAATATCTTTACATTTGTCTTGTACTTCACCTTTAGATATGATTTAGTTTTTCTCATTTGTGCTTCTCCTAGATTCACCAGTGTCTGTTTATTATACGTCTGATGCAATGTCCAGCTGGTTTATGCTCTACACAAGCACACAAGAAGCCTGGACGCTTCTGTCCGTCATCAGCTCGTCTCCTCAGAGCTGGTGGAACACAACTTTTCTCTGGAGATTGTGCTGAACGCGACCAAACTGTGGAAAAAGTCTCTAGAACAAGCTGCAAAACACATAAATGCTCCTTCGACATCTTGTCTTCACTCTTTTCCTCAAACTGGGTCTTTCATTGTTGTTTTTTCATCCGATTTGGTCAATTCTCCAGCTGAATTCGAGCGCCTGGTGGTTATTTACTCTGATTTGATATTAGAAGCTGTTGGACGTAGAAATGCAGTGATGGAAACTACGCTTGGAACAGACAGATCTGTTTACAATGGAAAATGGACCATTAATGATCTTTTACTCTTATAATCACTCTTATTTGAGCACTACTTTACTCTCGAGCAGTTTCCCCTATAATAAGTCATTTCTTAATCATAAATCATAGTATTTTGAACTAGGTGCAGCTCCAGTATTGGAAACCAGCTCAGATATTTAGCTACATTTCTTCTGCTCATTTGTGATTCTAACTTTGTCCTCATCAGATGTGTCTTTTAAAATAAATGAGCAAATATGATCTAAAAGCTCAGAAAACACATTTCAGAAGGTTTTACTGCAGTGAGCCTCTGACTCCGCCTGCTTGTGATAAACCTGCCAAACCAGTGCTTGGACGCTATTGGACCGTTGTTCTTTGCACTTCCTGGTTGTCTTTCCCCCTCCCTTTACCGTAGCCGTCCTGAACTGGGTTTGGCTGGGCCCCAGGGACACTGGGAGCGATGGTCTCTGCGCCCCGATGATGATGGGTGGTTTAGCGGGCCGGTGTCGGGTTCACAGCGTGCACAGCGTGCGTAGCGTGCGTAGCGTGCACAGCGTGCACAGCGTGCGCAGCGTGCACAGCGTGGATGAAATGAGGCGGACATCCAGCGCTTTGATGCGGCAGCAATGGTCATTAAAAACTATCAGTGTGAGAAAATGTGTTCCTGCTGTGGACGCCATGAAAAGTGTGTGAAATGAATTGTGCTTTAGTGGGACGGGAAACGCAGAGGGAACTACACGGACCATGATTCACTGCAGCTCATTTATAGACCCATTAAAAGCATTCTATATTCTGTGACCGAGGGAAATGTGATTTCAATAGGAAAACTAGGATTAACCTGTTCCCATCCACCTCTTTGGCCCTGTGCACACTGGTCAGACCCACATGGCATTGCTTATTAAAAGAGGATCTTATGTTCCACATGCAAGTGTGATGCATCATTAGAAAGCTTAGGCCTTCTAGTTTCTGCAGATGTGCACATGACACACTGTCAGGGCTTCAGAACTTACACTACAGAAGCACAAACATTAACAAATATGTCAATCAAAGTCTGCTACGTGACGGCATGCTAGCGCTATCTCAAAGTCGACAACAAACCATGTGAGTCGGAAGCGGCGCATTTTTTTTCCTCCGGAGGCTGTAGCAAACAAACCCGTGGACAAAATTGGTGGATGGTCTCATTCTGTAGGTAACAGTCTGAAGAAAAGATTGATGCCAAACACCATCTTATAAGTCAAACAGGTCATTTGTTATGGACGGAGAAATGAGCCGGACGAAAAGCATGAGCCAGAGAAGAAAACTTTGTTTACTTGACAACATCTCGAAATCGGAAAACTTCAATGATTCCTTTTGGACAGACTGAGTACAAGGATGTACAGAATTAAAGCCGTTTTGTCCGTCATAAACAGGACAAGCGTTTGTAAAAGTTGAGACTTTCTCACAAACTATCGGTAATTGCTTCTTGGGGCGAATTATTCAATCAATGACATATTCGTTTTGTTGAGAAAATAAGCTTTAAAATGATGTATAACTTGCTGGTATTGACCATGGAAATAAAAGTGATGATGTAATATTTGAGATATGGAAAATGCGCGCCGGCCACAGGAGGATGTAACAGGTAAACCTTAGTTTTTAGAATCATAGATATAGAGATTTTAGAATGATATGACAATTTTGATCAGACAAAAATCTGATTTTTAGTTTTTACTGGGCTGGACTTGCACGTTTGAAGCGGACAAATTATGATTATGTTGAAGCTTTTATTAAAGTGTTGCCTGTTTCCCCCTCACTTTGACAGTTTTGGTGATGTTTATTATAGTACTTCCTGGTTGGACACGAGCAGCAGATGTAGGTGACAACTGTTTCCTAGCAACCATATTATAGACATGACCCAGTTATGAATTGACAAATGTTAATACCTGATAACACTTTTATTTTGTTAAATAAACTGTTAGAGATCTGTGTCAGTTCTGTGGAAATTGTCTCTTATTAATGACATCACAGAGGGATTCTGTTTTAGCACTCGGCACTAACTACTTCCTGTAGGTTTTCTCTCTAGAGGCTGGATGCTGGGTGCTGGGTGTATGGTGCTGGGTGCTGGGTGTATGGTGCTGGGTGCTGGATGGTTGATGCTGGGTGCTGGGTGTATGGTGCTGGGTGCTGGATGGTTGATGCTGGGTGCTGGGTGTATGGTGCTGGGTGCTGGATGGTTGATGCTGGGTGTAGGGTGCTGGGTGCTGGATGGTTAATGCTGGGTGCTGAGTGTAGGGTGCTGGGTGCTGGATGGTTAATGCTGGGTGCTGAGTGTAGGGTGCTGGGTGCTGGATGGTTAATGCTGGGTGCTGAGTGTAGGGTGCTGGGTGCTGGATGGTTAATGCTGGGTGCTGAGTGTAGGGTGCTGGATGGTTGATGCTGGGTGCTGGATGGTTGATGCTGGGTGCTGGGTGTAGGGTGCTGGGTGTGGCGGCGTTGGCGGGGCATCTGCTTGCTTTGGGGCCCGGGCTCTGCAGATGGATGGGCCTAATTGCTAATGCCACACTGTCAGAACCTCCAGGTGTTGGGAGGATGGGGGCTTCTCTTTCTGTTAACACTGACTGATGGATGACTCTGTCTCTCTCTCCGCGCTCCCTGTCGACATAATTCAGTTCTGTGTGGGCTTGGCCAAATGAATATATGGATTTATTATTTGCAAATGTAATTAGGCACAATGAATAATCCACAGTTCAGCGAGGAGAGAAATGGCCTCTTGAGGAAACTGTGTTTGTCCCTTATACATATTTAATTGTGCTTTTTTTTAAGGTAAAGATGAGTTTTGCTCGGGTTTCAGCAAAGTCACCAAACATGTGATTAAAAGGACTTCAACATCAGATTACTAAAGTAGAAGTACGAGTATGGTCTGAGAAATAAAATGTATATATTTGAAGTAAGAGTAACTGGAGAATGTTTACACTGTCACTTCAAATAATGCACAAAAATGGCAACTTTTTGTAGATTTGGCCCAGTCACAGTGAAACATGTCAAACATGTCAAACATGTCAAACATGTCAAACATGTCAAACATGTCAAACATGTCAAACATGTCAAACATGTCAAGTGTCGCGCAGGAGAGTCTCAAATCGACTTTTTCTTTCATTTTCTATTTGAACATTTCCTATGGAAATATAAAGTAAATCCGGACAGGAAATTAGTTTCTAGCTCCATTTTATTGAGAAACAGCCACACTTAGATCAATTCTTTCACATTTAAGTTGCAAGATTGATTAACCTTCTATTGCATTAAATCAATTCTGTGTGAAATGGAATAAATTGACTTATGGATTTTTTTTCTCTTACACGAATCCGTAATTAAGCTCAGGGAATAATCTACAGTAACGTGCTCAGTCCAGACTAATGTGTGTCTCTGAATCCACCTCTTCACATGAAATGGTCTGAGAAGCTAAAGAAAGCTAAATAGTGTTAAGTCCAGTGTTCAGAACAGCTCCGTCCTCTTTCTCCTCCACAAATGTAAGAAGTGCGTCGTGTGTGCGTTTATGAGCTCCAACTCCGCCTCCGTCAGCTCCAACTCCGCCTCCGTCAGCTCCACACGGCTAAGACTGCTCCTCCAATAAGAGATACATGCACTACCGGCTTTAGACGGAGTCATGCCCTGAGATTATTGTATGTGCGGGTGCGTGTGCGTGTGCGCGTCTGTGTGCGTTGATTGACCACCTGCACCTGTCAAGTGGAGCTCCGCCTCTCTCTTCTCCTCCAGTCACGCATCACACAGGTTATTATGTCGCGCTCATTGTGACTAAACGTGTGTAATTGACATTATTGCAGTTGTTTTTACTGTTTTTGAAAGGGTCATACTTAAAGGACAAACTTCCCTAAAATACAAGTTCTACCTTAACGGTCTGAACTTTACTGAAGTTCAGATTTAAATGACTCCTGCTGCTGGACCAGGTGCCGGCCTCTGTCCTCACATTAGCGAGGACAGGAGGAGTTAGCACTGTCCTGGCACAGCTCCTCACACGGAAGAGAAGCCCATTATATTCCGGGCTCAGTCGTCAGCACTTGTGCAGCTGCCGGTCTCTCCCGTGCTGCCGGTCTCTCCCGGTCTCTCCCGTGCTGCCGGTCTCTCCCGGTCTCTCCCGTGCTGCCGGTCTCTCCCGGTCTCTCCCGTGCTGCCGGTCTCTCCCGGTCTCTCCCGTGCTGCCGGTCTCTCCCGGTCTCTCCCGTGCTGCCGGTCTCTCCCGGTCTCTCCCGTGCTGCCGGTCTCTCCCGGTCTCTCCCGTGCTGCCGGTCTCTCCCGTGCTGCCGGTCTCTCCCGGTCTCTCCCGGTCTCTCCCGGTCTCTCCCGGTCTCTCCCGTGCTGCCGGTCTCTCCCGTGCTGCCGGTCTCTCCCGTGCTGCCGGTCTCTCCCGTGCTGCCGTTCTCTCCCGTTCTCTCCCGGTCTCTCCCGGTCTCTCCCGGTCTCTCCCGGTCTCTCCCGGTCTCTCCCGTGCTGCCGGTCTCTCCCGTGCTGCCGGTCTCTCCCGTGCTGCCGGTCTCTCCCGTGCTGCCGGTCTCTCCCGTGCTGCCGTTCTCTCCCGTTCTCTCCCGTTCTCTCCCGGTCTCTCCCGGTCTCTCCCGGTCTCTCCCGGTCTCTCCCGGTCTCTCGTGTGCCGCTGCTCCACGCTGAACAATATTGACTCAAGTGGAAGTGTTTCAGCAGCACCGCCGCTCACGGATGTGCAAACAAATTATGCGGAGAGAATCTTGACAGGTAATGCAATTATAATAGTATGATTTATGGAGGAAAAGGACTCAACCAGGACTAAACTAGGTCTAAAGCCACGCCAGGTATGAAACCAAATCAAAATGAATTATGCAATTATGTGTTAAAGCGCGTTTTTCAGCGACATGATTTTATGAGAGGAAAGAACCAGGACTAAACAGGACTAAACAGGACTAAACAGGACTAAAACAGGACTAAAACAGGACTAAAACAGGACTAAACAGGACTAAACAGGACTAAAACAGGACTAAAACAGGACTAAAACAGGACTAAAACAGGACTAAAACAGGACTAAAACAGGACTAAAACAGGACTAAAACAGGACTAAAACAGGACTAAACAGGACTAAACAGGACTAAACAGGACTAAACAGGACTAAACAGGACTAAACAGGACTAAACAGGACTAAAACAGGACTAAAACAGGACTAAAACAGGACTAAAACAGGACTAAAACAGGACTAAAACAGGACTAAAACAGGACTAAAACAGGACTAAAACAGGACTAAAACAGGACTAAACAGGACTAAACAGGACTAAACAGGACTAAACAGGACTAAAACAGGACTAAAACAGGACTAAAACAGGACTAAAACAGGACTAAAACAGGACTAAAACAGGACCCGAGCAGGACCCGACTTATTCTCAGCTGTGCACCATAATAATAACAGTTATGCAAACAAACCATGGAGAGAATGTTGGTGATGCATTTATGATGCGAAGCGATGGTTTGGTGGCACAAAAGGTGGGCAGGTTGTGTAGTGCAGTCGCAGTAATTACTGCTTCACTCCTCTAAAAGCCTCCGGGGTCTGAACAAACCACAAGCTCTTCAGCACTTTCACAAATTGACATGGAAATTAAGATCTTGCGGCTATTATAAATATATTATAAATATCTGTTGATGGCGTTTACATAACACAATGATACGACACAGCGCAGCTTATCCACTAATTTAATGTTAATATCGGGAACATCCGTTCAAAGAAGTGCTTATGTAACGAAGCACAAATCCCCTTTTCCTGGAACATCTCATAACTTATGACCCACCTCATCACTGCAGTGCAGGAGGAGACCCACAGGAGGAGACCCACAGGAGGAGACCCACAGGAGGAGACCCACAGGAGGAGACCCTCAGGAGGAGACCCACAGGAGGAGACCCACAGGAGGAGACCCACAGGAGGAGACCCACAGGAGGAGACCCACAGGAGGAGACCCTCAGGAGAAGACCCACAGGAGGAGACCCACAGGAGGAGACCCACAGGAGGAGACCCTCAGGAGGAGACCCACAGGAGGAGACCCACAGGAGGAGACCCTCAGGAGGAGACCCACAGGAGGAGACCCACAGGAGGAGACCCACAGGAGGAGACCCACAGGAGGAGACCCTCAGGAGGAGACCCTCAGGAGGAGACCCACAGGAGGAGACCCACAGGAGGAGACCCTCAGGAGGAGACCCACAGGAGGAGACCCACAGGAGGAGACCCTCAGGAGGAGACCCACAGGAGGAGACCCACAGGAGGAGACCCACAGGAGGAGACCCTCAGGAGGAGACCCACAGGAGGAGACCCACAGGAGGAGACCCTCAGGAGGAGACCCACAGGAGGAGACCCACAGGAGGAGACCCACAGGAGGAGACCCACAGGAGGAGACCCTCAGGAGGAGACCCTCAGGAGGAGACCCACAGGAGGAGACCCACAGGAGGAGACCCACAGGAGGAGACCCACAGGAGGAGACCCTCAGGAGGAGACCCACAGGAGGAGACCCTCAGGAGGAGACCCACAGGAGGAGACCCTCAGGAGGAGACCCACAGGAGGAGACCCACAGGAGGAGACCCTCAGGAGGAGACCCACAGGAGGAGACCCACAGGAGGAGACCCACAGGAGGAGACCCTCAGGAGGAGACCCACAGGAGGAGACCCACAGGAGGAGACCCTCAGGAGGAGACCCACAGGAGGAGACCCACAGGAGGAGACCCACAGGAGGAGACCCTCAGGAGGAGACCCACAGGAGGAGACCCACAGGAGGAGACCCTCAGGAGGAGACCCTCAGGAGGAGACCCACAGGAGGAGACCCTCAGGAGGAGACCCTCAGGAGGAGACCCTCAGGAGGAGACCCACAGGAGGAGACCCTCAGGAGGAGACCCACAGGAGGAGACCCTCAGGAGGAGACCCTCAGGAGGAGACCCACAGGAGGAGACCCTCAGGAGGAGACCCACAGGAGGAGACCCACAGGAGGAGACCCACAGGAGGATCCACAGCAGTTTAAGATCACAAATGTTGGAAAAGAGCCAAGAAAACTGCAAAGTTTAGCCTCCACTTTTGTTCTGAGCATGTACAGGTCACACATGGACCAAATTACTGTGTGTGTGTGTCTGTGTGTGTGTGCGCGCGTCTGTGCGTGTTTGTGTGTGTCAGACGAGTGGAAATAAGGTCCTTTTGACCTTCCTCAGGCTTTGACCCTGGAACAGGAACAGCTCTGAGGTCGTCACTGGCAGTTTGTCACAACTTTAATCCATCAACAATATTTTATACAAACTTGAAAAAAGTCTGATACAATGTCTTTCATTTTTATTGGAAAATGATTTAAACTCTTGATCAGTGCACGCACGCTTGCACGCGCGCGTCAAATACAATATCTCTTTTCTGTCAAATATAGGCTATTGAATCTATTATTTAATTCATTTCACGTCATATTTATTAAGGACACAAGTGCAGACAGATGCCTGAGGGCAAAAAAGGAAGAATTTTATTTGAATATTACATGGCATGTTTGGCGAGCTGGATTATAAAGACAAACGGGCCACATGCGGCCCGCGGGCCTTAGTTTGCCCACCCCTGCTGTCGAGTCACAGCCACAGACAGTGTCACTATCAGCTCCATGGATCTGCCTCTCTCTATTGACCATTACTAATTATTCTCAATCTTGATTGATTTGTAGCATCAGTCAGCTCAGGTCTCACTCACTCAGACCAGATGTTCCTCCAGCTTCTGCTCATGTGCTCAGCCTTTATCTGCAAACGGCTTTTAGAAGAGAAAAAGATCCATTTGGCCGAGCACAAGTCTCTGTAGAAGTAAATGAATTGTTTTTAAAATGGCTCTTTCTGGTCCTGGCCCGTGTCGTGTTGTGTCTCCGCCTCGTTTCATCATGAGACGTCCCGTTCCCCTGCACCGTCCTCCATCCGTCTCCTCCGCTCTCCCTCTGTCCGCTGGAGCTTAACCAGAGCCACGGCCCTGATAAGATCTACAGATGTGCTGCCAGCCTCCCCCAGACCCTCGCTCCAGCAGCACCACGCAGCACCACGCAGGCCCCGCCGTCCTGCAGTGGCTGATGGGAAGGCGAGGAGGTGGACGGAGCATTGGAAACGGGCACGTTTTGCGGCGATACGTTCTGGAAGTATTCTCTGTGAAGATGACCTCTGAGAGTTCTTATCTCAATGTCCATCAACAGCCGGACAGGGGTGCGTTTGGTTTTCCTTATCGGGAACGCCTGGAGCGGGCGGGGTCACGGGAAGCTCCTCCCTCCTCAGACATGGAGGTGGTGGTGTGGGAAATGTGTCATTTGGTTGTGCTTGAAAGTGCGTTATGCGTTATGTCCTGGTTCATGTTGAATATCTCAAATGACTGAACATTTCAGCTTGTAACAAAAACTGGCACGCGGCTCGACATCGTGTATTGTTTTCTTTTCTGTGAAAGCTTGTGAATGATATTATTCACTTATCCGCACGGTACGTGGAGCGTTCAGCCGCAGGATTGCCAATTACAACACCATGATTAGGTCCAGCATTTGTGGATTTTCTGTTTGGATATTTGGACAAAGAATAATACCTGTCCATGTAATTATACCTCACCCTGGCCTCCCGGCTCCGGCCCCCGAGACCTGCCCTGGCACATGCCCTGGCACCTCCTCTGGCCCCTCCTCCCGGCTCCTCCTCTGGCCCCTCCTCCCGGCACCTCCTCTGGCCCCTCCTCCCGGCCCCTCCTCCCGGCACCTCCTCTGGCCCCTCCTCCCGGCTCCTCCTCTGGCCCCTCCTCCCGGCACCTCCTCTGGCCCCTCCTCCCGGCCCCTCCTCCCGGCACCTCCTCTGGCCCCTCCTCCCGGCACCTCCTCCCGGCACCTCCTCTGGCCCCTCCTCCCGGCCCCTCCTCCCGGCACCTCATCTGGCCCCTCCTCCCGGCCCCTCCTCTGGCTTTGACTGACAGCTGCTGGAGCCACATTGGAGGGTTCTTCTCATTTCAGATAAGGCAGAGAGCGTTAAAGGGGAGGTGAGAGGGGCAAACACATGTACGGAAACACATTTATCTCCTCAGCCCGCCGTCTCCCATGGCAACGACCTCTGCAAGGTTAACCTCCAAACGGGTCGGGAGTGTGCTAAATTTGCTGCGATAAAATGAGACAGGCAAACACGATTAAGAGCCCCTAATGTAATCTGTATTGTTTCACCAACAGCTCAATTACATGTAATGAAAGAGAGCCCCACACACGCCGCCACGAGGAGGTCGCTGGAGGCTTGTGCTAACACGTGTAGCACAGCACGTGTAGCACAACACGTGTAGCACAGCACGTGTAGCACAACACGTGTAGCACTGCACGTGTAGCACAACACGTGTAGCACAACACGTGTAGCACAACACGTGTAGCACTGCACGTGTAGCACAACACGTGTAGCACAGCACGTGTAGCACTGCACGTGTAGCACTGCACGTGTAGCACAGCACGTGTAGCACAGCACGTGTAGCACTGCACGTGTAGCACAACACGTGTAGCACAACACGTGTAGCACTGCACGTGTAGCACTGCACGTGTAGCACAGCACGTGTAGCACTGCACGTGTAGCACTGCACGTGTAGCACTGCACGTGTAGCACTGCACGTGTAGCACAACAACACGTGTAGCACAACACGTGTAGCACTGCACGTGTAGCACTGCACGTGTAGCACAACAACACGTGTAGCACTGCACGTGTAGCACAGCACGTGTAGCACAACAACACGTGTAGCACAACACGTGTAGCACAGCACGTATAGCACTGCACGTGTAGCACAGCACGTGTAGCACAACAACACGTGTAGCACTGCACGTGTAGCACAGCACGTGTAGCACAACAACACGTGTAGCACTGCACGTGTAGCACAACAACACGTGTAGCACTGCACGTGTAGCACAACAACACGTGTAGCACTGCACGTGTAGCACAACAACACGTGTAGCACTGCACGTGTAGCACAACAACACGTGTAGCACTGCACGTGTAGCACTGCACGTGTAGCACAGCACGTGTAGCACAGCACGTGTAGCACAACAACACGTGTAGCACAGCACGTGTAGCACTGCACGTGTAGCACAACAACACGTGTAGCACTGCACGTGTAGCACAGCACGTGTAGCACAAACAGCACGTGTAGCACAACACGTGTATCACTGCACGTGTATCACTGCACGTGTAGCACTGCACGTGTAGCACTGCACGTGTAGCACTGCACGTGTAGCACAGCACGTGTAGCACTGCACGTGTAGCACAACAACACGTGTAGCACTGCACGTGTAGCACAACAACACGTGTAGCACTGCACGTGTAGCACAACAACACGTGTAGCACAGCACGTGTAGCACTGCACGTGTAGCACAACACGTGTAGCACAACAACACGTGTAGCACAACAACACGTGTAGCACAACAACACGTGTAGCACAACAACACGTGTAGCACAACAACACGTGTAGCACAACAACACGTGTAGCACAACAACACTTAGCGAGGAGAGGGCCTTGTTTTCAATGTATTTCTATGAATTGGAGCTTAAAAACCACAGAAATGCAAAGGCCAATAATTAATTACAAAGTTTGAATTAGAATGAGAGTTTGAAGAGTGAAATGGCCCCTCATCAGACACAGGGGCCGCATGAATAATACAGGAGCGGACCAATGCCCTCTCCACGGCGAGGCGGGGGTCCGGAGAGACATGGAGACCCCACAGCGAGGCAGAGGTCTGGTGATGTGGCGGGGGTCCGGAGGTGTCCCGGGGGTCCAGGGGTGTGGCGGGGGTCCGGAGGTGTAGTGGGGGTCCGGAGGTGTAGTGGGGGTCCGGAGGTGTGGCGGGGATCCTGAGGTGTGGCGGGGGTCCGGAGGTGTCCCGGGGGTCCAGGGGTGTGGCGGGGGTCCGGAGGTGTCCCGGGGGTCCAGGGGTGTGGCGGGGTCCGGAGGTGTCCCGGGGGTCCAGGGGTGTGGCGGGGGTCCGGAGGTGTCCCGGGGGTCCAGGGGTGTGGCGGGGGTCCGGAGGTGTCCCGGGGGTCCAGGGGTGTGGCGGGGGTCCGGAGGTGTCCCGGGGGTCCAGGGGTGTGTGTCTTCAGATATTGTGATTAGAGATTTTAAAACATACATTTTCCACCAGAACAAACACTTCTTAATGATTCATATATTTCAGTTTGTTCAGGAGTCTCATATTTATCATATTGTGATGATTATGATGTGCACAATAGACTCTGTAAAACACACTCACACACACATAATTAGTGATGATCAATGTGTAAAAAGAATATTAAAATCATAATGAATATGTTGTAATAAATATAGACATAATATGTAACTCTTCTGTCTAGAAGCCCATGTTTGACCTGTTTGACTTGACTCTGCTGAACTTTGACCTTTGATGGCATATACATTACTTTTATATGATGTAAATGTACTTTTACTTAAGTAGCATGACAGTACTTGTTATGTTAGCGGGGGCTTCACGTCGTGCTCGACTCACTGCAGTGACTTTTGTGCTTCACATGTTTGAAAAATCTCCTGCGATATCGACGTTTTTGAACAGTTCTTTTTGTGTCGGACGAAGCTCCAACGCCACAAACGTGTCCTTGGCTTTTGAGGAAATCATTGAATTATTCTACTTGTCGGGGAACATTTGGACGCGCTCTGTGCTGGCGTTTCCATGGTAACCGCCCCAGCCATGTCGACCGGGGCCCATTCGTCTGTTCCCCGTGTACTCAGTGTCAGGAGCCCGAGTGTGTCCCGTCCCCACACAATCCATCAGCTCCAGCCTGACGTCTTCTTCTGGAGCCTCTAACAGAGCAGGGCTGTTTACCCTTTTACTCCTTTACCCCTTTACCCTTTACCCTTTTACCCTTTTACCCTTTACCCTTTTACCCTTTTACCCTTTACCCTTTTACCATTTTACCCTTTACCCTTTACCCTTTTACCATTTTACCCTTTACCCTTTTACCCTTTACCCTTTTACCCTTTACCCTTTTACCATTTTACCATTTTACCCTTTACCCTTTACCCTTTTACCCTTTACCCTTTTACCATTTTACCCTTTACCCTTTTACCATTTTACCCTTTACCCTTTTACCCTTTACCCTTTTACCATTTTACCCTTTACCCTTTACCATTTTACCCTTTACCATTTTACCCTTTACCCTTTTACCCTTTACCCTTTTACCATTTTACCCTTTACCCTTTTACCCTTTACCCTTTTACCATTTTACCCTTTACCCTTTTACCCTTTTACCATTTTACCCTTTACCCTTTACCCTTTTACCATTTTACCCTTTACCCTTTACCCTTTTACCATTTTACCCTTTACCCTTTTACCATTTTAACCTTTACCCTTTACCCTTTTACCATTTTACCCTTTACCCTTTTACCATTTTAACCTTTACCCTTTACCCTTTTACCCTTTACCCTTTACCCTTTTACCCTTTACCCTTTTACCATTTTACCCTTTTACCCTTTACCCTTTTACCCTTTACCCTTTACCCTTTTACCCTTTACCCTTTTACTCTTTACTCTTTACTCTTTACCCTTTTACCCTTTTACCCTTTACCCTTTTACCCTTTACCCTTTTACTCTTTACTCTTTACCCTTTTACCCTTTACTCTTTCCCCTTTACCGTCGAATGCGAAAGCTGCTGTTTACTCGTACCTTTCCGTAAAGTATTTCCTGTTGTTTTCATATTTGTCACACTTAAAATGAAACTGATTTAGTCAAAGACACAAATGAAGGTTTTTATTATTAAGGGAAAAAAATCCAAACCTTCAGGGCCTTAAACCCACGAGCGGGAACTGAACCGTCAACCCTCTGGTTATAAGAGCATCTGTAAGTGAAACCTGTCATGTCTCTGTCTTCTGGGACGCTTTTGGACCTGGACATGTCTTCATCAGCGTCACAGAGACATCAGCATTAGTAGGTGTGGCTTTATTTAAACCCAGATAAACCAGGACTAAACCCAGATAAACCAGGACTAAACCCAGATAAACCAGGACTAAACTAAGACCGTGCTGACATTTCAGATTCCTGCGCATTAGAATACAAAACAATCCATAAGAAGAGGGAAAAAGGGATTCACTCCATCTGAGAAAGACCTTAATAATAACATGTGTCACGTGTTAATATTACAGCCTCTTCTGAGCATCAACAGCTGTTTCTGCATCAACCACCACCAAACCAGGAATTGATTCTGTTCGACTTTTACGAGGATGAAACGGCAGCTTTTATGACATCTCCACACTGCTGCGCCTCGTATAACGTTGTGCTATTGTTTTTTCCTGACGGTGGCTCCCAAACGCCGGCTCGCTGGGGTGATGAGTCTGAAACAATCATCACGGCGGCGCCGCTCGTGCTCGCCGTAAACAGCAGCTGTGTCCTGCGGCTCATCCTGTTCCTCATAAATGTTTCCGAGGCCGGCGTAGGTGCAACATCTGCTCGAGACCCGAGCGCTTTAGCAGATAAAAATAAACCCCTCCCCCGGGACTGACGCCGCTGCAGAGGCTGAACCTGGCTCACCTCTGGCACCTGGGCAGCCCAGATCCACGCAGAGGTCAAACTGCAACGTACGAACCGTGTGGAAAAGTGTAAATGTCAGTTTAACTTTGGTGCTATTAAACATGTGGATTTATTATATTATTATGTGTTTGTTTAAATTCCATCCAAAATACAGCGACGGTTCAAACATTCATTTCACAAAATGAAGGCGTTGGCTTTCGATCACTGAGCAAGTCGCCTAATCTGGAAGGATGTGAGGGCCCCTGGAACCAGTGCGCTGTATTTTTCATATGGCCGTGTTAGCATTAGCTGTTAGCTTTAGCCTGCAAAAAACACAATTTATAAATAATCCAGAGAGTTTGGGCTGGTACCAACCCAACGACCACATTTAGGCCAAAGCCTCGTTAGAAGTTATTGTTGAACGTAAAATCTATTAGTGCTTTATCTAGATCATAATGAGCGTGTGAAATTGACATCTGCGCTAAAGGCTAACTAACTTTAAGCTGAGATGTTTGTGCTTCTTGAAGAATCTGGTGACATTAAACATGGCAAGTGTTTTATTCTGAAGATAAAACATTGTTGACAGTTTGTTCCATTCTAAACTCGTCTTTCTTCCTTTCAAAGACGTCGTATAGTTATCAAACCAGCTCCTATCAATCCTGTCGTCTTCTGGCATTTCTGAACCTGTGTCTTTGTGGAACATCTCTGTCCACACTTGCCCCATAGCTGCTCCGGTCCATCATCGTGCCCCCCAGGACGTCCCTCTGCCGAGACGCCCCTCTGCCGTGGCGTCCCTCTGTGGCGTCCCTCTGTGGCGTCCCTCCGTGGCGTCCCTCCGTGGCGTCCCTCCGTGGCGTCCCTCTGTGGCGTCCCTCCGTGGCGTCCCTCTGTGGCGTCCCTCCGTGGCGTCCCTCCGTGGTGTCCCTCTCTCCGTGTCGTCCCTCCGTGGCGTCCCTCTGTGTCGTCCCTCCGTGGCGTCCCTCTGTGGCGTCCCTCCGTGGCGTCCCTCCGTGGCGTCCCTCCTTGGCGTCCCTCCGTGGCGTCCCTCCGTGGCGTCCCTCCGTGGCGTCCCTCCGTGGCGTCCCTCCGTGGTGTCCCTCTCTCCGTGTCGTCCCTCCGTGGCGTCCCTCTGTGGCGTCCCTCCGTGGCGTCCCTCCGTGGCGTCCCTCCGTGGCGTCCCTCCGTGGCGTCCCTCTGTGGCGTCCCTCCGTGGCGTCCCTCCGTGGCGTCCCTCTGTGGTGTCCCTCTGTGGCGTCCTTCTGTGGTGTCCCTCCGTGGTGTCCCTCCGTGGCGTCCCTCCGTGGCGTCCCTCCTTGGCGTCCCTCCGTGGCGTCCCTCTGTGGCGTCCTTCTGTGGTGTCCCTCCGTGGTGTCCCTCCGTGGCGTCCCTCCGTGGTGTCCCTCTCTCCGTGTCGTCCCTCCGTGGCGTCCCTCTGTGGCGTCCCTCCGTGGCGTCCCTCCGTGGCGTCCCTCCGTGGTGTCCCTCCGTGGCGTCCCTCTGTGGCGTCCCTCCGTGGCGTCCCTCTGTGGCGTCCCTCCGTGGCGTCCCTCCGTGGCGTCCCTCTGTGGTGTCCCTCTGTGGCGTCCTTCTGTGGTGTCCCTCCGTGGCGTCCCTCCGTGGCGTCCCTCCGTGGCGTCCCTCTGTGGCGTCCCTCCGTGGCGTCCCTCCGTGGCGTCCCTCCGTGGCGTCCCTCCGTGGCGTCCCTCCGTGGCGTCCCTCTGTGGCGTCCCTCCGTGGTGTCCCTCTCTCCGTGTCGTCCCTCCGTGGCGTCCCTCCGTGGCGTCCCTCCGTGGCGTCCCTCTGTGGCGTCCCTCCGTGGTGTCCCTCTCTCCGTGTCGTCCCTCCGTGGCGTCCCTCCGTGGCGTCCCTCCGTGGCGTCCCTCTGTGGCGTCCCTCCGTGGCGTCCCTCCGTGGCGTCCCTCCGTGGTGTCCCTCCGTGGCGTCCTTCTGTGGTGTCCCTCCGTGGCGTCCCTCCGTGGCGTCCCTCCGTGGCGTCCCTCCGTGTCGTCCCTCCGTGGCGTCCCTCCGTGGCGTCCCTCCGTGGCGTCCCTCTGTGGCGTCCCTCCGTGGTGTCCCTCTCTCCGTGTCGTCCCTCCGTGGCGTCCCTCCGTGGCGTCCCTCCGTGGCGTCCCTCTGTGGCGTCCCTCCGTGGCGTCCCTCCGTGGCGTCCCTCCGTGGTGTCCCTCCGTGGCGTCCTTCTGTGGTGTCCCTCCGTGGCGTCCCTCCGTGGCGTCCCTCCGTGGCGTCCCTCCGTGGCGTCCCTCCGTGGCGTCCCTCCGTGGTGTCCCTCCGTGGCGTCCCTCCGTGGCGTCCCTCCGTGGCGTCCCTCTGTGGCGTCGTGGCGTCCCTCCGTGGCGTCCCTCCGTGGCGTCCCTCTGTGGCGTCCCTCCGTGGCGTCCCTCTGTGGCGTCCCTCCGTGGCGTCCCTCCGTGGCGTCCCTCCGTGGCGTCCCTCTGTGGCGTCCCTCTGTGGCGTCCTTCTGTGGTGTCCCTCCGTGGCGTCCCTCCGTGGCGTCCCTCCGTGGCGTCCCTCTGTGGCGTCCCTCCGTGGCGTCCCTCCGTGGCGTCCCTCTGTGGCGTCCCTCTGTGGTGTCCCTCTGTGGCGTCCTTCTGTGGTGTCCCTCTGTGGTGTCCCTCTGTGGCGTCCTTCTGTGGTGTCCCTCCGTGGTGTCCCTCCGTGGCGTCCCTCCGTGGCGTCCCTCTGTGGCGTCCCTCCGTGGCGTCCCTCCGTGGCGTCCCTCCGTGGCGTCCCTCCGTGGCGTCCCTCTGTGGCGTCCCTCCGTGGTGTCCCTCCGTGGCGTCCCTCCGTGGTGTCCCTCTCTCCGTGTCGTCCCTCCGTGGCGTCCCTCTGTGGCGTCCCTCCGTGGCGTCCCTCCGTGGCGTCCCGGCGTCCCTCTGTGGCGTCCCTCCGTGGCGTCCCTCCGTGGCGTCCCTCTGTGGCGTCCCTCTGTGGCGTCCCTCCGTGGCGTCCCTCTGTGGCGTCCCTCCGTGGCGTCCCTCCGTGGCGTCCCTCTGTGGCGTCCCTCTGTGGCGTCCCTCTGTGGCGTCCCTCCGTGGCGTCCCTCTGTGGCGTCCCTCCGTGGCGTCCCTCCGTGGCGTCCCTCCGTGGTGTCCCTCCGTGTCAGACAGATGTGTGGAGACGACGTGGCCTCGGTGTGGCATCTGTATCCAGGCTCTGCTCCTGATGAAGGGCCCTTGACTTGTTCATTAGATTGTTGCACACGTGTTAATTAATCGCTGGCTCGTTCTCGTCAGTCTGTAGAGACTGAACCTGTCGGCTCCAAGACGGTGCCTTTCAAACATGACGTCTCGTGTGGGACGGAGGTGCGGCAGGTTTATTATCACACGTTCAGTTCTTTTACCACTGCCAATGTGTGATATCGAAAAACATGCTTAAGTTACAGATATTGTTCTTGTGGTTGCTTATGTACCTTTTGATGCCATATTTTACCCCAGAGTAAGTGCTTGGAAGTGATATGGCAGTTCAGCCCAATAAAAAATAATATATTAAATATAGCCGCAAGCGGCAATGATCGGCCCTCACCTCGCCGCAAGAGGAGGGCTAACGCGCCCCAATTGTCCTTTTATTACGCCTACAGCTGAATCTGTGACGCTGTCACATCTTCTCCCCTTTGTTTTACCATCAAAAAGACATTTTATTTTGAATTCTTGGCAAAATGTGCAGCTTTGCCGCACAGACACCGTGACTCTTTGAATAAAAATGTGGATAACTTTTGATGGTCCTGAAGATGAGTCTCACCAAATTTCAGGTTAATAGGGCTAACGCCCTGAGGGGGAGGAGTTTGTGAAAGTCTAAAGTGTAAACATGTTCTGGTGATTTGCCCATTGGAATAACATGGGAGGTTTCTGTCATCGCTACGGCGACGCCATAACAATTATGACATGGGTCTCATTGACTTTTTTGATGGGGCCAACATTGAGTTGTGTGTCAAATTTCGTAAAATTTCGCAAAACTAAACATTTAACCTCCATATAAAATCTGTAGGGGGCGCTGTAGCTCAACATTATTTCATTTCACTTCAAGTAGGTTTAGGGCAAAGAGTTTAACAACTGATTCTAATTTGACGCAATTCAGACTTTATCTGCGCAAACGGCAGAAATGTTAAATTTGGGAAATCTCTGAAATTCTAGCTAAAGTTTGTGGCTTCGCCGCACAGAGACCGTGACAGGGTCAATGTCATTTTGATGTCCCACTCCTCAGTAGCATTTTCACCAAATTTCAGCTTTTTAGGGCCAACGCCCTGAGAGGAGTTCGTAAAAGTACGACGTTTTGAAAAACTCAATTTTTGATCCAATATGGCCGACATTTGGTTGGGCGGACGGCGTTGCCGTAATAATATTTTTTACTTCTCTTGTCACCATCTACCTCTGCGCCAAATTTCATGATTCTAACAGATTTTTTTTGGGGTCATTTCCAATCTCTCAATGCATTTTTGGTACATTTAGGGGCGCTGACGTGCCAATTTTTTGAATTTTAGAAAAGGGAAATAGCCAGAATGTAGAGAGGCCTGGAAATTTTGGTGACTTTTTGTCAATGTTCACTGGGTGAAAAATAGGGGGGTTGGTCCCGAGAAGAAAGAAAAAGAAAGAAAGAATAATATTCTGATGCGAAAACAATGTTTCTCATTTTTCAAATATCATAAACTATACATTTTCAGAAATGTATAGTAAGCGCTCGCGCTTTCCTACCTCATGGTGTGGGTCCCTGACGGGTACTTTCGTTAATTTTGAGTGAGCTCCGCCCACTTTGTGTTTTTAGCTCTTTACAGTAATAATGTTCAATTTTTGCATTACATGTTTATATGCACGGAACATGCAAGATTCGCGGCCGTCATCCAAATGTAAAGCGCTCGTTGAGTGCGTACTTTTGCACGGGCTTCGCCCGTTTACAACTCTAATGTTCCATTTTCCTACTACTAATTAGCCTGCTGCACGGGGCGTGCGTGAGGAGGAGTGTTAGTGAGTGTTTGGAAGTGGCCGAGCGCTTCACGCTCGATTTCGTGCGCACTACGTGCTTCGCACGGCTTTACGGAACTATTAGGCCTCTCGCCAGCTTGTGGCGCTCTGGATTAATAATGTGTTTTATGGTTCTCAATAATAGTTAACATAGTGTAGTACCAAAAAAGTCACATATAAACCAAATACCACTTAAAGGTTCACTATAACATGGTCCGTCACCTGCTGCCCTCGTGAAAATGTTATTGCTTTGCTTACATAGTATTTAATGAGTATTAATTATCATCTTCAGGCGTTTATATGTGAAATAATACCTGGTTTGGTAGAGTCACCTTCTGCAGAACATGAGGGAGAACAGAAGCTTTCAGACTCTTTAAGTCCTGGTGCTGTTGGTAAATCCCACTTTATAATTCTGTTTAGTGGATTTTCTGGAGTTGTTCATATTTGTTATTGGACTTTCACAGTATCGATGTGTTTTGAAGGAGAACTTCTCATGACCTTTGACCCTCACACAGAGTCATACAGTTTTGCCACTCACAGTCATCTGCATAATACGGTGCATCTTCATCACCGTGGCCTCCATGACGCTGCTCCTGGCATGATGTCGTCCTAATCCACACATGAACATAAGTTGGCTCTCATTAGTCCACATTTGTACTGCACGTGCTGGACGCCTGTAGGACCATTGTAGCACCGCATTATTAGACATTACCATTATACACTGTCTCGTGTCAGCCAAATGAACACATCAGCACCACTTTATGGCAGAACAGAAATACTAGATTATAACTACTTAGCATTCTCGCCCCATCGGCTAATGGCTAACAAACCTGTTGAGATCAAAGTTTTGTGTTGTATTCAATATTTGAGTCTGGGAGGATCAATAGTGCGTTTTAATTGCGTCTTTAGTATGTGGTCATGAGTGAGCAGCTCGGCGTGATGCTCTTTAATGTATCAGCCCATAGGCTCCTCCCCCGCTGCTCTGGAACCTTCTATCAGGGGATTAATGCTCATTTATGTTGTAGTAGGTCTTCAAAGGCTGCGCTCCGGAACGCTCTGAAGTCGAGACGCTGTGTTCAGGGGATTCACCGGAACTCGCTCCAACGTTTACAGAGCTGAAGGGAGGGCGTGTCTGTGGGCGGTTCTACAGTCACAAGGCGTGGCCTGAAATGTTCCACAGTGCGGCGTCTTAAGTGTCTCTCACGCAGAAGCTACAGGTGTTTGTATTGCTACATAATGAGCTTGTGTAACTCACTAATGTTGTACCCTGAAACAACATCTCCATGGAGACGAGCGGGTGGTGGGCCCTTCATCAGAAAACACACATTTTGCCTTTAAATGATGCTCAAACATAGGGTTGCCATGGTTACTGAGAATAAATGGGGACTGGTCCATGGAAGATGATACTTTTCATAATTTAGCTTTTGAATTTAACAAAGAAATAAACATGTTTGAATTGTTTTAGTGGCTGAATTTTGAAATTAATTTCAGAGTAAAAACAATTTAAACATTTTTTCCGGAGTCGAAAAAAATGTAAAAATTTAAATTCTGAAAAAAAAAGATCTTCCAAACCATTCCATAGTCGATTAAAATAATGATATGATTGTAAGCATTAACTGGACCTTACACTTTATTCATAACTGCTTTAAGTCTGCACATTTCAATCTTTATTTGGTTAAAGATAAGTTTTGAACATCTAAATATACAACAAATATAGACTAACAGACTAATCTAGTGCGTGTTGTGCATATGGACCTCATAAACCACCAGAATAAACATGTTACAATACAAGATGGAACAATAATGCAGGACGACTCAAACTCATGAAAGAGGAAATAACATTGGTTTAAGCTCATTACCTCAGGCCCCTCAAACTCTTGATCCGGCCCTGCACCGGCCCCTGCTGAACAGAGCGCTGCAGACCTGCTGAACAGAGCGCTGCAGACCTGCTGAACAGAGCGCTGCAGACCTGCTGCTGAACAGAGCGCTGCAGACCTGCTGCTGAACAGAGCGCTGCAGACCTGCTGAACGTGTCCCGTGTGTGGGCTGCGTTCGCGCTCTCGCATCACATCGTCCAAAGCACAAGGTCTTTTTGCTCTTGATTATAGTGATTATCTTTAGAGCCGTTATCGGTGCTTTTCTGGAGCGTTCTAAAGTGAAAGGGGCTCATTTATGTCATGTGACTGTCTGAGGCTTTAGTAGAAGGTCAGATGCTCGGGTCAGATGCTCGGGTCAGTTGCTGGGGTCGGATGCTCGGGTCGGATGCTCGGGTCGGATGCTCGGGTCAGATGCTCGGGTCAGATGCTCGGGTCAGATGCTCGGGTCGGATGCTCGGGTCGGATGCTCGGGTCAGATGCTCGGGTCAGTTGCTCGGGTCGGATGCTCGGGTCAGATGCTCGGGTCAGTTGCTCGGGTCAGATGCTCGGGTCAGATGCTCGGGTCGGATGCTCGGGTCAGATGCTCGGGTCGGATGCTCGGGTCGGATGCTCGTGTCAATAAAGTTACACCGTTATTGACACACACAATGTCGACAAAACGTTCTGCACCGACCTAGTCTTTAGGTTTGGTTCATTTATTTAGCGAACACCAGGTTTACGTTAGCAACACAACAACGTCTCCCTCGGTCCCACCCAGACACGTAATCCAGGTAAACAGAACAGTATCGCCCCCTAGCTGTCAGGCATGAGAAGTGAAACTTAAACTAACAAAAGGCACTTAGGTCGGGCCCAAAAGGCGGAGGAAGACGAAACTATCGCAGAAAAAGTTCAACTTAAAACAACAACAAACGTTTATACAGTACTTTTATTTGTTAAACAAATGCTTGGGTAAAAAGGTTTTGTTCCTTCAATGTTTTATGGAGTATTTCATTCTATAATAACTGTAAAAAAATAAAGGTTCACTTCACGGATTTCGCCTCCCGCGGGTTCTTCTTGGAACGTGACCCCCGCGATAAACGAGGGTTCACTGTACAGAACACTTTTCTACATTAATGTCAGCCTCACCATAACTGTTCATAACGTTCAGAACGCAACACGAGACGCATCTGTCTTCAGCGTTCCATCATAGCACATTTGTATTTGTGGATGAAAAGGCGGAGCCAGCCGTGTGGGCGGAGCCAGCCGTGTGGGCGGAGCCAGCCGTGTGAGCGGAGCGGCGTCCTGAGGGAGATGCTCCAGCCTCTACATATTCTATTAGCTGCTGATTGCTATTCCAGACCTGATTTTAATTAAGACTAGTAGAACCCATTGTGTGTGAGTGCGCGCTCGCGTGTGCGTGTGCGTGTGCGTGTGCGTGTGTGTGTGCGTGTGCGTGTGCGTGTGCGTGTGTGCGTGTGCGTGTGCGTGTGCGTGTGCGTGTGCGTGTGCGTGTGCGTGTGCGTGTGCGTGTGCGCGTGCTCTGGCTTTGTTTGTGTGTTGTGTGCCGTGCGTGCGCGCGGGCTGTGTGTATTCCACTGTGTGTTGCTCATGGGCGGGGCAGTCTGGAGATCTCTCCGACAGCCGTCTCTTGTCGTTTAATCTGTCACAAACGATGGATGTCTCTGCTTCATTAGCGCTCATTAGGGGAAGATTGTTGCTACGTACGGTAACCAGGGACGTTCACTTCAACTGCAGGAGATGTTTCTGCAGAGTTTTCTTCAGTGTTGTTCCATTTGAAGAGTGGTATTAGCATAAAATAAGGATTGTGTTAGTGTGTTATTGTGTTTGTGTGTTATTGTGTTAGTGTGTTATTGTGTTAGTGTGTTATTGTGTTTGTGTATTTAGGTGTTAGTGTGTTATTGTGTTTGTGTGTTATTGTGTTTGTGTGTTATTATGTTTGTGTGTTATTGTGTTAGTGTGTTATTGTGTTTGTGTGTTATTTTGTTTGTGTGTTATTGTGTTAGTGTGTTATTGTGTTTGTGTGTTATTGTGTTATTGTGTTTGTGTTATTTTGTTTGTGTGTTATTGTGTTAGTGTGTTATTGTGTTTGTGTTATTTTGTTTGTGTGTTATTTTGTTAGTGTGTTATTGTGTTTGTGTGTTATTTTGTTAGTGTGTTATTGTGTTAGTGTGTTATTGTGTTTGTGTGTTATTGTGTTTGTGTGTTATTTTGTTTGTGTGTTATTGTGTTTGTGTGTTATTGTGTTTGTGTGTTATTGTGTTAGTGTGTTATTGTGTTTGTGTGTTATTGTGTTTGTGTGTTATTGTGTTAGTATGTTATTGTGTTTGTGTGTTATTGTGTTTGTGTGTTATTGTGTTTGTGTGTTATTGTGTTTGTGTGTTATTGTGTTTGTGTGTTATTGTGTTTGTGTGTTATTGTGTTAGTATGTTATTGTGTTTGTGTGTTATTGTGTTAGTGTGTTATTGTGTTTGTGTGTTATTGTGTTTGTGTGTTATTGTGTTTGTGTGTTATTGTGTTTGTGTGTTATTGTGTTTGTGTGTTATTGTGTTTGTGTGTTATTTTGTTTGTGTGTTATTGTGTTAGTATGTTATTGTGTTTGTGTGTTATTGTGTTTGTGTGTTATTGTGTTAGTATGTTATTGTGTTTGTGTGTTATTGTGTTTGTGTATTCAGGTGTTATTGTGCATCAGGATTTATTTGTTTAAGGCAGGCATGTCCAAACTACGGCCCGGGGGCAAAATGCGGCCCTCAGACCAATTATTGTTGGCCCTCAGGCTTCTTGAAAAATTCAAGCATTTTGATGTTATAACAACCTGATATGAATGTTCCAAGTCTTATAAAAGGAGTGGAGGTGCATCCAAACAATGTCAAATGCGAAATTTCTAATGATTCACTCACAAATTTGACAGTGTCGGCTTGTTTGTGGCCCTCTGCTCCATATAAGTTTCAAAATGCGGCCCTCAGTGAAAAAAAAGTTTGGACCCCCTGGTTTAAGGCATTCGAAGTCTGAACCATGTGATTTTACTGAGGATTCAAAAAGCGACTCGTGTGTATTTTGTGCAGGATGTTTACAGTCGGAAACGAGATGCAAACCATTATTGACCCTGCATTTCATTCTCTCTATTTCCTTTTGAAAATGGAAAGCTAAATGTTGAGCGTCTCCTTTAACCGTTTGAATGATTTGCAGTAGGTTTGATTGAGCGGAAGCGCCGCGCGGTCGCTCCGGTGCAGGCGTGGATCGCTCAGCCCGGCTCGCTCAGGTCAAAAGTGTCCAGATTGGCATTACTGGGCTGTGTGTTCGATTCAGGAGCCGAGCCGGAGCCAGAACAGCCCATTTTGGCTCGCTGTGTGATTAATGTGGATCGATGGGATTACGAGCGCCTCGGTCTAGCCCTGAACGTGCTAAATGCTAATGCACTTCTGCTGTTCTACACCTCCTGAGCAGAAGCAGCACGGTCTTTGTAGCCCACATATGCTAATCCTCTTTTTATCATAAAAGATATAGTAAGTAGTTCTATTATATAAGTGAATGTCTGTACACGTTTTAGAAGTCGGGACATTTCACCTTCCATCCAGAAAACATATCTTTAAAAGTATTAGTGGAGGTTTTATTATGAATTAAACCTCACTACTCTCACAATTATTAATCATTTAAATGTATCAGAAATATCACCGTATTCCTCTTTATTTTACTCTAAACAATATATTCAATATTTCAATGTTAAACTCACTGTATTATCTAAATGTTGGTATTTGACATGAGACATTAGACTCATCATCCTGCTGCTGCTGCTGCTGCTGTGTGGAAATAGAAAATGGTTCCGGACTCATTGAATTAAAACATATTCTGAGTTTGCGTGTTCCCTTCTCTCGTCTCACGCTCTGAACAGCCTGACTCATGTTCATGGAGGAACCAGGAAGTGAATGAAGACGTGCCTGCAAAGTGCTCATGTACATCACGAGCCTCAACACGGCCCACAATGACCCGGTCATCTGTGTCCTGACCCTCACACTGGTCAGATGGCAGCGCGGCTGGAGAACGCTTCAACAGTCATAACGACTGTAAAAGGAGCAGAGCTGATACTTAACTATTCCACTCATTAGAGCAACGAGAGGAACAGCAGCACAAGTGGCGGTGTGTGTGCACTGCAGCAGGAAGCGGCCAATCACATCGCTGCATTCAGTGACAGAGACACTCACTCTCACATTCATTCACTGGGGGCCATTTACAGTTGCCAATGGACCCCACACATGTGTTTGGACAGTGGGAGGAAGCTGAGAGAACCCATGGTAACACAGGGAGAACATGCAGACTCCAGAGAGATCCGGATCTCCTGATTGTGAGGCGAGAGCTCCAACTTTTGCAGTCAAATTTGGAATGTTTTTTCTTGTATTTGCAAATTGAATCTAATCAATGTCTTAGTATTTCCATTAGAGAAATTCAGAAAGCCATTCAAAGCCGAGGGGGAAATAGTGTGCTAAACACACTTAAATGTGTCCAAATCTAGCTCAAAACATGCTAAAACCATTATTCTGCCTCATTTTTAAAGACCAACTGTGTTTGTTGTCAAAAGCAGATATAATACACAATATAGAACCTCTAAAACCATCCTCTAGCAGTGCAAATGTTTTCCTGTCTGTTAATCTGCAATTGGATCCAACATGGCTGCCGTCTGGCTCTAATCTGTGGGATAAGCCGCGCCTTTCCTCAGTGTGATTATACAGCGATGATTGGCGGCTTCCATATGAAAGCTATCGACGAGCCATCAGCTTAGCCCATATTAGAGGAGCCATTGTGCAGATATGGTCCAGGAGCCGAGTGCTTTGGCCCCGGCCCAGGGGAGCGCCATCACTGTCAGTGAGAGAGCTGGGTCTGGAGAGGTCTGGGTCTGGAGAGGTCTGGGTCTGGAGAGGTCTGGGTCTGGAGAGGTCTGGGTCTGGAGAGGTCTGGGTCTGGAGAGGTCTGGGTCTGGAGAGAGCTGGGTCTGGAGAGAGCTGGGTCTGGAGAGGTCTGGGTCTGGAGAGGTCTGGGTCTGGAGAGGTCTGGGTCTGGAGAGGTCTGGGTCTGGAGAGGTCTGGGTCTGGAGAGAGCTGGGTCTGGAGAGGTCTGGGTCTGGAGAGGTCTGGGTCTGGAGAGGTCTGGGTCTGGAGAGGTCTGGGTCTGGAGAGAGCTGGGTCTGGAGAGGTCTGGGTCTGGAGAGGTCTGGGTCTGGAGAGGTCTGGGTCTGGAGAGAGCTGGGTCTGGAGAGAGCTGGGTCTGGAGAGGTCTGGGTCTGGAGAGGTCTGGGTCTGGAGAGAGCTGGGTCTGGAGAGAGCTGGGTCTGGAGAGGTCTGGGTCTGGCGAGAGCTGGGTCTGGCGAGAGCTGGGTCTGGAGAGGTCTGGGTCTGGAGAGGTCTGGGTCTGGAGAGGTCTGGGTCTGGAGAGAGCTGGGTCTGGAGAGGTCTGGGTCTGGAGGGAGCTGGGTCTGGAGGGAGCTGGGTCTGGAGAGGTCTGGGTCTGGAGAGAGCTGGGTCTGGAGAGAGCTGGGTCTGGAGAGAGCTGGGTCTGGAGAGAGCTGGGTCTGGAGAGAGCTGGGGAGAGCTGGGTCTGGAGAGAGCTGGGTCTGGAGAGAGCTGGGTCTGGAGAGGTCTGGGTCTGGAGAGGTCTGGGTCTGGAGAGGTCTGGGTCTGGAGAGGTCTGGGTCTGGAGAGGTCTGGGTCTGGAGAGAGCTGGGTCTGGAGAGAGCTGGGTCTGGAGAGAGCTGGGTCTGGAGAGAGCTGGGTCTGGAGAGGTCTGGGTCTGGAGAGAGCTGGGTCTGGCGAGAGCTGGGTCTGGAGAGGTCTGGGTCTGGAGAGGTCTGGGTCTGGAGGGAGCTGGGTCTGGAGAGAGCTGGGTCTGGAGAGGTCTGGGTCTGGAGGGAGCTGGGTCTGGAGGGAGCTGGGTCTGGAGAGGTCTGGGTCTGGAGAGAGCTGGGTCTGGAGAGAGCTGGGTCTGGAGAGAGCTGGGTCTGGAGAGAGCTGGGGAGAGCTGGGTCTGGAGAGAGCTGGGTCTGGAGAGAGCTGGGTCTGGAGAGAGCTGGGTCTGGAGAGGTCTGGGTCTGGAGAGGTCTGGGTCTGGAGAGGTCTGGGTCTGGAGAGAGCTGGGTCTGGAGAGAGCTGGGTCTGGAGGGAGCTGGGTCTGGAGAGAGCTGGGTCTGGAGAGAGCTGGGTCTGGAGAGAGCTGGGTCTGGAGAGGTCTGGGTCTGGAGGGGTCTGGAGAGAGCTGGATCTGGAGAGGTCTGGGTCTGGAGAGAGCTGGGTCTGGGTCTGGAGAGAGCTGGGTCTGGAGAGGTCTGGGTCTGGAGAGGTCTGGATCTGGAGAGAGCTGGGTCTGGAGAGGTCTGGGTCTGGAGAGAGCTGGATCTGGAGAGGTCTGGGTCTGGAGAGAGCTGGGTCTGGCGAGAGCTGGGTCTGGCGAGAGGTCTGGGTCTGGAGGGGTCTGGGTCTGGAGAGGTCTGGGTCTGGAGGGAGCTGGGTCTGGAGGGAGCTGGGTTTTCTATGCCTTTTGAACTCATTCCTGCTTTTTAAACCTTATGAACCTCTTCTCTCAGCAGGATGTCTGGAGTGCATAATCCACAAGATGATTTCATCTCTAAATTGTTACATCTCAGAGTCAATACCAGTGTGTCCTCATGATGGGGGGAGTTTGTCCTCATGATGGGGGGATTTTGTCCTCATGATGGGGGGATTTTGTCCTCATGATGTGGGAGTTTGTCCTCATGATGGGGGAGTTTGTCCTCATGATGGGGGGAGTTTGTCCTCATGATGGGGGGAGTTTGTCCTCATGATGGGGGAGTTTGTCCTCATGATGTGGGAGTTTGTCCTCATGATGGGGGGAGTTTGTCCTCATGATGTGGGAGTTTGTCTTCATGATGTGGGAGTTTGTCCTCATGATGGGGGAGTTTGTCCTCATGATGGGGGAGCTTGTCCTCATGATGGGGGGAGTTTGTCCTCATGATGGGGGAGTTTGTCCTCATGATGGGGGAGTTTGTCCTCATGATGGGGGAGTTTGTCCTCATGATGTGGGAGTTTGTCCTCATGATGGTGGAGTTTGTCCTCATGATGTGGGAGTTTGTCCTCATGATGGTGGAGTTTGTCCTCATGATGGGGGAGTTTGTCCTCATGATGGGGGGAGTTTGTCCTCATGATGGGGGGAGTTTGTCCTCATGATGGCGGGAGTTTGTCCTCATGATGTGGGAGTTTGTCCTCATGATGGGGGGAGTTTGTCCTCATGATGTGGGAGTTTGTCCTCATGATGGCGGGAGTTTGTCCTCATGATGGAGGGAGTTTATCCTCATGATGGGGGGAGTTTGTCCTCATGATGGGGGAGTTTGTCCTCATGATGTGGGAGTTTGTCCTCATGATGGGGGGAGTTTGTCCTCATGATGGGGGGAGTTTGTCCTCATGATGTGGGAGTTTGTCTTCATGATGGGGGAGTTTGTCCTCATGATGGGGGGAGTTTGTCCTCATGATGGCGGGAGTTTGTCCTCATGATGGGGGAGTTTGTCCTCATGATGGGGGAGTTTGTCCTCATGATGGGGGGAGTTTGTCCTCATGATGGGGGAGTTTGTCCTCATGATGGGGGGAGTTTGTCCTCATGATGGGGGGAGTTTGTCCTCATGATGGGGGGAGTTTGTCCTCATGATGGCGGGAGTTTGTCCTCATGATGTGGGAGTTTGTCCTCATGATGGGGGGAGTTTGTCCTCATGATGGGGGGAGTTTGTCCTCATGATGGGGGAGTTTGTCCTCATGATGTGGGAGTTTGTCCTCATGATGGGGGGAGTTTGTCCTCATGATGGGGGGAGTTTGTCCTCATGATGTGGGAGTTTGTCTTCATGATGGGGGAGTTTGTCCTCATGATGGGGGGAGTCTGTCCTCATGATGGGGGGAGTTTGTCCTCATGATGGCGGGAGTTTGTCCTCATGATGGGGGAGTTTGTCCTCATGATGGGGGGAGTTTGTCCTCATGATGGGGGGAGTTTGTCCTCATGATGGGGGGAGTTTGTCCTCATGATGGGGGGAGTTTGTCCTCATGATGTGGGAGTTTGTCCTCATGATGTGGGAGTTTGTCCTCATGATGGGGGAGTTTGTCCTCATGATGGGGGAGTTTGTCCTCATGATGTGGGAGTTTGTCCTCATGATGGCGGGAGTTTGTCCTCATGATGGCGGGAGTTTGTCCTCATGATGTGGGAGTTTGTCCTCATGATGTGGGAGTTTGTCCTCATGATGTGGGAGTTTGTCCTCATGATGGCGGGAGTTTGTCCTCATGATGGCGGGAGTTTGTCCTCATGATGTGGGAGTTTGTCCTCATGATGTGGGAGTTTGTCCTCATGATGTGGGAGTTTGTCCTCATGATGTGGGAGTTTGTCCTCATGATGGGGGAGTTTGTCCTCATGATGTGGGAGTTTGTCCTCATGATGGGGGGAGTTTGTCCTCATGATGTGGGAGTTTGTCCTCATGATGGGGGAGTTTGTCCTCATGATGTGGGAGTTTGTCCTCATGATGTGGGAGTTTGTCCTCATGATGTGGGAGTTTGTCCTCATGATGTGGGAGTTTGTCATTCTTTAACATTGTGTTTACAACTTTGACATTCGTCTCAAACCAAAACTTTGTGTTGGATATTGTTCCTACTTTCTGGTCCCAGTGTGTTTGTGTTTACATCCCAGTGATGTCACTGACTCTAAAGCACCAAACACTGATGTGGAGTCATTCTTACATGAGTTTTCTCACCCATTACTCACCCACCACTCACCCATTAGTCACCCATCACTCACCCATCACTCACCCATTACTCACCCATCACTCACCCATCACTCACCCATCACTCACCCATCACTCACCCATTACTCACCCATCACTCACCCATCACTCACCCATCACTCACCCATTACTCACCCATCACTCACCCATCACTCACCCATCACTCACCCATCACTCACCCATCACTCACCCATTACTCACCCATCACTCACCCATCACTCACCCATCACTCACCCATTAGTCACCCATCACTCACCCATCACTCACCCATTACTCACCCATCACTCACCCATCACTCACCCATCACTCACCCATTACTCACCCATCACTCACCCATCACTCACCCATCACTCACCCATTACTCACCCATCACTCACCCATCACTCACCCATTACTCACCCATCACTCACCCATTACTCACCCATTCAGAGGGAGAGGGAGGGACTCACCCATTCCAAAGACCAAAAACATCTGAAGTTGAAGACGATCAATAAACTGTTTATTGAATTTTAGCCTCACAAAACAGAAGAAACTTGTAGTTACATGTTTGTTACTCCAGGTGGCGCTTTGGAGACTTTCTGGTTAAGGGCCCTTGGCAAAAAAGTTAGTTGTTTTTTTCCCAATGCCTTTTTAAAGGTTGTTTTGACATAAAAGCACCTCCTCGTTTATGAAGCTAAGTTTAATGCTACACTCTGGAACCTTGACTTTCCTCTCACTTTGTGCCAATCACAGACGCTTTTGATGGATTTCAAATGTCACGTTCTGATTGGCCCGTTATTGGAAGAATACACTTCAGAACTTTATTTACAAACGCAACAGTGCTGTCTTTATTCTCTCAAATTATGATTCATTATTTCTCCCGTGGCCCATGCAACACATCACCACGGTAACCAGCACAGGCAGCCTGACCACTCGAGGCCCTCCTCATAATGACACAGCATGTGGCTGCTTTCCTCCTTCAAACAGACTTTTCCTCTCTAATCACCCCAAGATTATTATTTGCACTTTCTTAACTTATTTTCATGGCTGTGGCAAAGTTTCACTGTTACTTTCAAATCGATGGCTCCAAACACGAGGATCAAGTGTTGTGTGTGAGTGTGTGTGTGTGTGTGTGTGTGTGTGTGTGAGTGTGTGAGTGTGTGAGTGTGTGTGTGTGTGTGTGGTTGTGTGTGTGGTTGTGTGTGGTTGTGTGTGTGGTTGTGTGTGGTTGTGTGTGTGTGTGTGTGGTTGTGTGTGTGTGTGAGTGTGTGTGTGAGTGTGTGAGTGTGTGAGTGTGTGTGTGTGTGTGTGGTTGTGTGTGTGTGTGTGTGTGTGTGTGTGTGTGTGGTTGTGTGGTTGTGTGTGTTGTGTGTGTTGTGTGAGTGTTTTTGCAGAATGTGTTTGGTTTTTATGCAGTGATACTGTTGTCCTGAGGGTTGTTACTCTCCTCTGCCCTGACATTGGATCTGATCATAATATGACATGTGGGTGTGGTCCCTCATTCTGTGGAACTCAGATATTTATCCTCTTCTGAGTAAGCCCCGCCCACCAGCCTGACCAGTCCCAAGGCTTCAGGATGTTGTTGTACACTTCTGGAAGATTGAACCTTAAACCTTCATTAAAGAAGCGTTCTCTTCTGTGGCCTCCTTAACTCCTCTGTCATAAAGTGTCCTAGTTTTCAGACTCCATCCACAGATTGAGAATCACTCTTTGACTAGGGCGTGTCCAGATGATACAACTGAAGCTCCTCCAATGTTTAGGAGGAATGACAAATGAGAACGTTCAAGTCTATGATTAAAACTGATAAAATGACCTCAAAGCGACTGAAACATCAAGTGTAATCTCTTTAGTTTAAAGTGATATTTTGTCACTTTAGTGGTCTATGGTGGGGCCCCTCACCCGCCCGCCCCTCACCCCCCTGCCCCTCACCCCCCTGTCCAGTAAAGGCCTTGTACCAGTGGGTGAGCGGTGGTTTCCAAAGATGAGGATTTTAGCCATGTTTAGCCAGACAAAAATAAAATAAAACCACATAAATTTAACTTAAAACTCATGCGTATGTGGCGTTTGCCCATTGACACAAGTATAGAACGTGTATGTGATCAAACTACCAACTCAATTCACACCGTGTGTGAATATTCTCCTTTCATGTAAAACCTTGTTCTTTGTAATTAACTCTTTGTACTCTCTTGTTCCAGGAATGCCCAGGTTTGCGAGCCAGCCCACGGCCACCAGCGTCCGTGTGGGAGACAACGTGGTCCTGAGCTGCGAGGTGAACTCTGACCTTGTGCCCTTCAGCCGCTGGGAGAAAGAGCGGCAACCTGTGAAGCTGAGCGGCCGAGTGGTGCAGCTGCCCTCAGGAGCTCTGGTCATCAGCAACGCCTCGGACTCAGACGCAGGGCTGTACCGCTGCATGGTCGAGAGCGGAGGAGCGTCCAAGGCCAGCGACGAGGCTCAGCTCACGGTGCAGCCAGGTGAGTCCAGACCCAGCCCAGCCCAGGTCAATCCAGACCAGGTGAGTCCAGACCCAGCCCAGCCCAGGTCAATCCAGACCAGGTGAGTCCAGACCCAGCCCAGCCCAGGTCAATCCAGACCAGGTGAGTCCAGACCCAGCCCAGGTCAATCCAGACCAGGTGAGTCCAGACCCAGCCCAGGTCAATCCAGACCAGGTGAGTCCAGACCCAGCCCAGGTCAATCCAGACCAGGTGAGTCCAGACCCAGCCCAGGTCAATCCAGACCAGGTCAATCCAGACCAGGTGAGTCCAGACCCAGCCCAGCCCAGGTCAATCCAGACCAGGTGAGTCCAGACCCAGCCCAGGTCAATCCAGACCAGGTCAATCCAGACCAGGTGAGTCCAGACCCAGCCCAGCCCAGGTCAATCCAGACCAGGTGAGTCCAGACCCAGCCCAGCCCAGGTCAATCCAGACCAGGTGAGTCCAGACCCAGCCCAGGTCAATCCAGACCAGGTGAGTCCAGACCCAGCCCAGGTCAATCCAGACCAGGTGAGTCCAGACCCAGCCCAGGTCAATCCAGACCAGGTGAGTCCAGACCCAGCCCAGCCCAGGTCAATCCAGACCAGGTGAGTCCAGACCCAGCCCAGGTCAATCCAGACCAGGTGAGTCCAGACCCAGCCCAGGTCAATCCAGACCAGGTGAGTCCAGACCCAGCCCAGGTCAATCCAGACCAGGTCAATCCAGACCAGGTGAGTCCAGACCCAGCCCAGCCCAGGTCAATCCAGCCCAGGTCAATCCAGACCAGGTGAGTCCAGACCCAGCCCAGCCCAGGTCAATCCAGACCAGGTGAGTCCAGACCCAGCCCAGGTCAATCCAAACCAGGTGAGTCCAGACCCAGCCCAGGTCAATCCAGACCAGGTGAGTCCAGACCCAGCCCAGGTCAATCCAGACCAGGTGAGTCCAGACCCAGCCCAGGTCAATCCAGACCAGGTGAGTCCAGACCCAGCCCAGGTCAATCCAGACCAGGTGAGTCCAGACCCAGCCCAGGTCAATCCAGACCAGGTGAGTCCAGACCCAGCCCAGCCCAGGTCAATCCAGACCAGGTGAGTCCAGACCCAGCCCAGGTCAATCCAGACCAGGTGAGTCCAGACCCAGCCCAGGTCAATCCAGACCAGGTGAGTCCAGACCCAGCCCAGGTCAATCCAGACCAGGTCAATCCAGACCAGGTGAGTCCAGACCCAGCCCAGCCCAGGTCAATCCAGACCAGGTGAGTCCAGACCCAGCCCAGGTCAATCCAGACCAGGTCAATCCAGACCAGGTGAGTCCAGACCCAGCCCAGCCCAGGTCAATCCAGACCAGGTGAGTCCAGACCCAGCCCAGGTCAATCCAAACCAGGTGAGTCCAGACCCAGCCCAGGTCAATCCAGACCAGGTGAGTCCAGACCCAGCCCAGGTCAATCCAGACCAGGTGAGTCCAGACCCAGCCCAGCCCAGGTCAATCCAGACCAGGTGAGTCCAGACCCAGCCCAGGTCAATCCAGACCAGGTGAGTCCAGACCCAGCCCAGGTCAATCCAAACCAGGTGAGTCCAGACCCAGCCCAGGTCAATCCAGACCAGGTGAGTCCAGACCCAGCCCAGGTCAATCCAGACCAGGTCAATCCAGACCAGGTGAGTCCAGACCCAGCCCAGGTCAATCCAGACCAGGTGAGTCCAGACCCAGCCCAGGTCAATCCAGACCAGGTGAGTCCAGACCCAGCCCAGGTCAATCCAGACCAGGTCAATCCAGACCAGGTGAGTCCAGACCCAGCCCAGGTCAATCCAGACCAGGTCAATCCAGACCAGGTGAGTCCAGACCCAGCCCAGGTCAATCCAGACCAGGTGAGTCCAGACCCAGCCCAGGTCAATCCAGACAGGAAACCTTCTGCTTCTTTTGTCTCGTTATTGACCTTTGAACCTGCTCGTGAGTACCTCATGTTGAAGAACATGTACTTTCAATTGGTCAGGCGTTCCATCAATTGGATTTGGTATTAGCACAACATCTATTGGCAGCAGAGGGAATAACCATGGGGAAGTAAACAAAAGCTAGCTTACCCCGACGTGCTAATTTAAGCACAGTTGCAAAGAACACAAGTTTCCTCTGCCACTAAAAACATGTAGAATAGGCTCCTCCCCTCTGAATAGGCTCCTCCCCTGAAAAGCAGACGCTAAATAAAAGTCAAATAGATCACAAATCTGGGAAACTTGAAACGGAAAGTTTGTGAGAGCTCAAAGGGAGAAGATCATGTTCTGGATTCATTAAACAAGCTTGAATGAAGCTAAACAACTGGTTTGTTTTTGATGTTGAAACAGTTAAAAGCTGAATAAAGTCAATTTTGCACAATATGCGTCCTTTAAACCAGACGTATACTTTCAGCTTTTACACACGGTGTGGTTAGGCTAATGTTAGCATTACTCCGCCCGTCCAACCACTACTGCTGGGACGACCTGTCCTGATCATGAGGATTTACTCTTACTGTTTAGTGTTAATTAACCAACCTAACTCTGAGCTGGAAACATGCAAACTGCTCTGCTGCCAATGGTTTGCATGTTTAAAATCTAAACTGGACATCACAATATTCTAGAATCACCCCAAGTTACTCATAGTCCACCCTAAGAGCACAGTTGATAATAATAAGTGCAACACCCATATCATAGTAGTTATAATATCGACTTCGCCCATGTCTTAATCACCCAAATCCTGGACCAGACGTGATTGTTGTCAGGTGACGGTTACCATGACGTCTGAGGAGCCGGTGCAACAGACAATGATGAAGTTCAACATTTGTGTCTGTGATGATCAGGTTTACATCATGTCAGTCTAACACCTCAGCGTTCAGAAGTGAGAGGAGGAGCTTCATGTTGCCCTGACGATCCTACACATTACTCTCTGCTCCTTATTGGCACGTCACCATCCAGCTCCCATGATCCTCTCCTGCAGCGTGTTCAGGGGGCAGAGGCCTTTCCTGGGAGGCCTGGTATCGGCCCTGGTATCGGCCCAATACCGGCCCTGGTATCGGCCCCTGGTATCGCCCCGGTATCGCCCCTGGTATCGCCTCTGGTATCGGCCCTGGCACCGGCCCTGGTATCGCCCCTGGTATCGGCCCTGGCACCGGCCCTGGCATCGCCCCTGGCACCGGCCCTAGCACCGCCCCTGGAATCGGCCCCGGTATCGCCCCTGGTATCGGCCCTGGCACCGGCCCTGGAATCGCCCCTGGAATCGGCCCCGGTATCGCCCCTGGTATCGGCCCTGGCACCAGTCCTGGTATCGCCCCTGGTATCGGCCCTGGCACCGGCCCTGGCACCGGCCCTGGTATCGCCCCTGGTATCGGCCCTGGCACCAGCCCTGGTATCGCCCCTGGTATCGCCTCTGGCATCGCCCTGGTATCGGCCCTGGCACTGGCCCTGGTATCGGCCCTGGCACTGGCCCTGGCACCGGCCCTGGCACCGGCCCTGTTATCGCCTCTGGCATCGCCCTGGTATCGGCCCTGGCACCGGCCCTGGTATCGCCCCTGGTATCGGCCCTGGCACCGGCCCTGGCATCGCCCCTGGCACCGGCCCTGGCACCGGCCCTGTTATCGCCCCTGGAATCGGCCCCGGTATCGCCCCTGGTATCGGCCCTGGCACCAGCCCTGGTATCGCCCCTGGTATTGGCCCTGGCACCGGCCCTGGCACCGGCCCTGGTATCGCCCCTGGTATCGGCCCTGGCACCAGCCCTGGTATCGCCCCTGGCACCGGCCCTAGCACCGCCCCTGGAATCGGCCCCGGTATCGCCCCTGGTATCGGCCCTGGCACCGGCCCTGGCATCGCCCCTGGCACCGGCCCTGGCACCGGCCCTGTTATCGCCCCTGGAATCGGCCCCGGTATCGGCCCTGGCACCGGCCCTGGCATCGCCCCTGGTATCGGCCCTGGTATCGGCCCTGGCACCAGCCCTGGTATCGCCCCTGGTATCACCTCTGGCATCGCCCTGGTATCGGCCCTGGCACTGGCTCTGGTATCGGCCCTGGCACTGGCCCTGGCACCGGCCCTGGCACCGGCCCTGGCACCGGCCCTGTTATCGCCTCTGGCATCGCCCTGGTATCGGCCCTGGCACTGGCCCTGGCACCGGCCCTGGCACCGGCCCTGTTATCGCCTCTGGCATCGCCCTGGTATCGGCCCTGGCACCAGCCCTGGTATCGCCCCTGGTATCGGCCCTGGCACCGGCCCTGGCACCGGCCCTGGTATCGCCCCTGGTATCGGCCCTGGCACCAGCCCTGGTATCGCCCCTGGTATCGCCTCTGGCATCGCCCTGGTATCGGCCCTGGCACTGGCCCTGGTATCGGCCCTGGCACTGGCCCTGGCACCGGCCCTGGCACCGGCCCTGTTATCGCCTCTGGCATCGCCCTGGTATCGGCCCTGGCACCGGCCCTGGTATCGCCCCTGGTATCGGCCCTGGCACCGGCCCTGGCATCGCCCCTGGCACCGGCCCTGGCACCGGCCCTGTTATCGCCCCTGGAATCGGCCCCGGTATCGCCCCTGGTATCGCCCCTGGCACCAGCCCTGGTATCGCCCCTGGTATTGGCCCTGGCACCGGCCCTGGCACCGGCCCTGGTATCGCCCCTGGTATCGGCCCTGGCACCAGCCCTGGTATCGCCCCTGGTATTGGCCCTGGCACCGGCCCTGGCACCGGCCCTGGCACCGGCCCTGGCACCGGCCCTGGTATCGCCCCTGGTATCGGCCCTGGCACCAGCCCTGGTATCGCCCCTGGTATCACCTCTGGCATCGCCCTGGTATCGGCCCTGGCACTGGCTCTGGTATTGGCCCTGGCACTGGCCCTGGCACCGGCCCTGGCACCGGCCCTGGCACCGGCCCTGTTATCGCCTCTGGCATCGCCCTGGTATCGGCCCTGGCACCGGCCCTGGTATCGCCCCTGGTATCGGCCCTGGCATCGCCCCTGGCACCGGCCCTGGCACCGGCCCTGTTATCGCCCCTGGAATCGGCCCCGGTATCGGCCCTGGCACCGGCCCTGGCATCGCCCCTGGTATCGGCCCTGGTATCGGCCCTGGCACCAGCCCTGGTATCGCCCCTGGTATCACCTCTGGCATCGCCCTGGTATCGGCCCTGGCACTGGCTCTGGTATTGGCCCTGGCACTGGCCCTGGCACCGGCCCTGGCACCGGCCCTGGCACCGGCCCTGGCACCGGCCCTGTTATCGCCTCTGGCATCGCCCTGGTATCGGCCCTGGCACCGGCCCTGGTATCGCCCCTGGTATCGGCCCTGGCATCGCCCCTGGCACCGGCCCTGGCACCGGCCCTGTTATCGCCCCTGGAATCGGCCCCGGTATCGGCCCTGGCACCGGCCCTGGCATCGCCCCTGGTATCGGCCCTGGTATCGGCCCTGGCACCAGCCCTGGTATCGCCCCTGGTATCACCTCTGGCATCGCCCTGGTATCGGCCCTGGCACTGGCTCTGGTATTGGCCCTGGCACTGGCCCTGGCACCGGCCCTGGCATCGCCCTGGCACCGGCCCTGGCACCGGCCCTGTTATCGCCTCTGGCATCGCCCTGGTATCGGCCCTGGCACCGGCCCTGGTATCGCCCCTGGTATCGGCCCTGGCATCGCCCCTGGCACCGGCCCTGGCACCGGCCCTGTTATCGCCCCTGGAATCGGCCCCGGTATCGCCCCTGGTATCGGCCCTGGCACCGGCCCTGGCATCGCCCCTGGTATCGGCCCTGGCACCAGCCCTGGTATCGCCCCTGGTATCGGCCCCGGTATCAGCTTGGTACCCCAGTGGAGCGCTAACTCTGACGTGATTCCTTTGTGGCGCTGTCTGCTCGGGCCCCTCACAGCTTTTATCATCAGTTGTGAAGCAGCGGGCCCCTGCAGCACAAGGAGATATTAGAGCGCGTAAATCTGCTTCAACAAGAGCCTGGTGGGAGTGTTATCTTTTTATGTCCCCTCCACGACGCTGGTGTCAGAGGGCCCCGCTCCACTCAAGCACCACATAAAGCTGTTCCAGGCCTGGACACATGAGCTTTAATAAAAACAAAAGAGGCGACGATGAGTTGAAATGTGATGATCTAATTTAGCACATTTCACCAAATGTTCTTGTAAAGATGCCAAACTCTCCCATGAGAAGTCTGAGGGTGAATCCTCTGTAACAGCAAGAGGAATTCTTTCATTTACTCCTGAGAATCCATCTTTTTGGACCAATCACAAGGCAGGATTGTGGTTTGGGCGGAGCCAAAGATGAAGCATCCAAACGAACCAAAACGCCAACTTTGTGTGAACACACCGCGAGCGCCGCTCCAGATCCACGTGTGGATCCAATCAGAAACAAATATGGGGGGTCACTCTGGGGGTCACTCTGGGGGGTCGCTCTGGGGGTCACTCTGGGGGGGTCACTCTGGGGGTCACTCTGGGGGGTCACTCTGGGGGATCGCTCTGGGGGTCACTCTGGGGGGGTCACTCTGGGGGTCACTCTGGGGGTCACTCTGGGGGTCGCTCTGGGGGGTCGCTCTGGGGGTCACTCTGGGGGGGTCACTCTGGGGGTCACTCTGGGGGATCGCTCTGGGGGTCACTCTGGGGGGGTCACTCTGGGGGGTCACTCTGGGGGATCGCTCTGGGGGTCACTCTGGGGGGGTCACTCTGGGGGATCGCTCTGGGGGGTGACTTTGGGGGTCACTCTGGGGGGTCACTCTGGGGGTGACTCTGGGGGGTCGCTCTGGGGGTCACTCTGGGGGGGTCACTCTGGGAGTGACTTTGGGGGTCACTCTGGGGGGTCACTCTGGGGGTGACTCTGGGGGTCACTCTGGGGGTCGCTCTGGGGGTCACTCTGGGGGTCGCTCTGGGGGTCACTCTGGGGGTCACTCTGGGGTCACTCTGGGGGGGTCACTCTGGGGGTGACTTTGGGGGTCACTCTAGGGGGTCACTCTGGGGGTCGCTCTGGGGGTCGCTCTGGGGGTCACTCTGGGGGTGACTTTGGGGGTCACTCTGGGGGTCGCTCTGGGGGTCACTCTGGGGGGGTCACTCTGGGGGTGAATTTGGGGGTCACTCTGGGGGGGTCACTCTCATAAAAACTTCAAAATGCACAAAGTTTTCAGAAAGAAGAATATTTAAGTCAGATGGAATATTATGTTTCAGAACAAAAACATACCTGATGTTCAAGTGCTACTGTGTTTAGCCTGAATTGTACTGCTTCACTCATGCATAGAATCCTTATATTCTTATATTAATACCAGGCCTTTAGGTTTTCTTGCCTTCTCCAAAGTGTTTGTCCTGACTTGGTGCCTCCTCCTGCAGGAGGCGCAGAGGAGCGTGCGCCGGCCTTCATACATCAGCCGGCCCCGGTCACTAAAGCTCTGGGCTCCAGTGTGCTGCTGCCCTGTGTGCTGAGCGGGGCCCCGACCCCCACGCTGCGCTGGACCCTTGGAGACAAGCCCCTGGACGAGAGGTAAGACTGTTTGTCTGGATCAATCCTCACGGTTCATGGACCAGTTCCACATTTTCTTTTTTGGTTTGAAATTGTAAACGAGCAACTGCCATTTTCACTTTTTCTCATTTCAAAACCACATGAGATGCAGCACACGCAGACCATTCTTTTCCTCCCGCTTGTTCCCTTTCCGGGTCGCGTGTGACTGGAGCCTGTCCCAGTGACTTTGGGCCTTAGGCGGGGCCCACCCTGGACAGGGGCCAGTCTCAGGGTTACCATAGAAACAGAGACACAGACGATGCTTGATGGGAGGAGCTTGCACAAACCGCTCTTATTCTTACTTAACTTATTTATTCTATCATTCTGTCAATAAGCAGCACCCTCAAGTCCCAGTGAACGTGACCGGGAGGGCACCTGATACATTTTGGTCGTAGTCTGTTAAAACAACACCAGATCCTGCTCCAGTACGTTCAGCACGTTCAGACGCTCCTTCGGCCCCGGTGTGTGCGCCGGCTCTGGCCTTTAGTCATTTGGCTTCTCCCCAAGGTGCTCCTACCTGTCCACCGCTGCTGCCCTGGGGCCCTTAAGGCTGGACCAGCTGCCGATGGGCCCTCACCTCCCGGCTCTGCATGAAACCCCCCTCCCCCCCTCATTAGCCGGGCACTACAGCCTCAAACCCCCTGAGAGAACCATATCGACATCACCGAGGCGACTTTGATTTTCTCCAATTAAGAATGTGCTGTGTTTACCTCGGGTCCTTGAGCGTCAGAGCGTTCAACTTCTGCAGCCGCTAAACACGCTCATTCATCTAAATCTACAGCAGTGAGCGCTCTGGAAGTGAGTGAAATTAAATATAAGGCTGTGAAAGCGGCACGGGGCCCTAGTCTGGGCCCTAGTGTGGTGTGGGCCCTAGTGTGGTGCAGGGCCCTAGTGTGGTGCGGGGCCCTAATGGGGTGCGGGGCCCTAGTGTGGTGCGGGGCCCTAATGGGGTGCGGGGCCCTAGTGTGGTGCGGGGCCCTAGTGTGGTGCGGGGCCCTAGTGTGGTGCGGGGCCCTAGTGCAGGTACTTCTCTCGTCTGTGGCAAATGTTCATCATAATGAGAGGTTCACTTTAGCTCGGCCGTTTACAGCTCGTTATCGCTGCATCGTTAGTGCTGAAGGCGACGATGACGATGAGTAAAGATCAACATGAAGAATATGAATGAAAGGAACAGTTTGTCTGATTCACCCAGACACGAGCCCAGCACCTGCCAATCATGGGTCAAACCCGAGCCCAGCACCTGCCAATCATGGGTCAAACCCGAGCCCAGCACCTGCCAATCATGGGTCAGTGCTGGGTCAGCCTCTGGAGTGTGTCTCCATCTGATTGGTTAATGAAGTGAAGCTGAAGTGATGTGAAACTATGGTCTGGATATAGTTTTGCAGCTGAAGCAGCGTCAGGATCTGGACTGCTCAGTGTGTCCAGATCCTCATGTGTGCATCGATACAGAGGCGGAGTCTGAGCAGCTGAACATGTGACTTCATCATGTGACTTCATCATGTGACATCATCATGTGACCTCATCATGCGACCTCATCATGCGACCTCATCATGTGACCTCATCATGTGACCTCATCATGTGACCTCATCATGTGACATCATCATGTGACCTCATCATGTGACTTCATCATGTGACTTCATCATGTGACCTCATCATGTGACCTCATCATGTGACCTCATCATGTGACCTCATCATGTGACCTCATCATGTGACCTCATCATGCGACCTCATCATGCGACCTCATCATGCGACCTCATCATGCGACCTCATCATGCGACCTCATCATGCGACATCATCATGCGACCTCATCATGCGACCTCATCATGCGACCTCATCATGCGACCTCATCATGTGACCTCATCATGCGACCTCATCATGCGACCTCATCATGCGACCTCATCATGCGACCTCATCATGCGACCTCATCATGCGACCTCATCATGCGACCTCATCATGCGACCTCATCATGTGACCTCATCATGTGACCTCATGTGACATCATGTGACATCATGTGACATCATGTGACATCATCATGCGACCTCATCATGCGACCTCATCATGCGACCTCATCATGCGACCTCATCATGCGACCTCATCATGCGACCTCATCATGCGACCTCATCATGCGACCTCATCATGCGACCTCATCATGCGACTTCATCATGTGACCTCATCATGTGACCTCATCATGTGACCTCATCATGCGACCTCATCATGCGACCTCATCATGCGACCTCATCATGCGACCTCATCATGCGACCTCATCATGCGACCTCATCATGCGACCTCATCATGTGACCTCATCATGTGACATCATCATGTGACATCATCATGTGACATCATCATGTGACCTCATCATGTGACCTCATCATGTGACCTCATCATGTGACCTCATCATGCGACCTCATCATGCGACCTCATCATGCGACCTCATCATGCGACCTCATCATGCGACCTCATCATGCGACCTCATCATGCGACCTCATCATGCGACCTCATCATGCGACCTCATGTGACATCATGTGACATCATGTGACCTCATCATGCGACCTCATCATGCGACCTCATCATGCGACCTCATCATGCGACCTCATCATGTGACCTCATGTGACCTCATGTGACCTCATCATGTGACCTCATCATGCGACCTCATCATGCGACCTCATCATGTGACCTCATCATGTGACCTCATCATGTGACCTCATCATGTGACCTCATCATGTGACTTCATCATGTGACTTCATCATGTGACCTCATCATGTGACCTCATCATGTGACATCATCATGTGACCTCATCATGTGACTTCATCATGTGACTTCATCATGTGACTTCATCATGTGACCTCATCATGCGACCTCATCATGCGACCTCATCATGCGACCTCATCATGCGACCTCATCATGCGACCTTATCATGCGACCTCATCATGCGACATCATGTGACATCATGTGACATCATGTGACATCATGTGACATCATGTGACCTCATCATGCGACCTCATCATGCGACCTCATGTGACCTCATGTGACCTCATCATGTGACCTCATCATGCGACCTCATCATGCGACCTCATCATGTGACCTCATCATGTGACCTCATCATGTGACCTCATCATGTGACCTCATCATGTGACCTCATCATGTGACCTCATCATGTGACTTCATCATGTGACCTCATCATGTGACCTCATCATGTGACATCATCATGTGACATCATCATGTGACCTCATCATGTGACTTCATCATGTGACTTCATCATGTGACTTCATCATGTGACCTCATCATGCGACCTCATCATGCGACCTCATCATGCGACCTCATCATGCGACCTCATCATGCGACCTCATCATGCGACCTCATCATGCGACATCATGTGACATCATGTGACATCATGTGACATCATGTGACATCATGTGACCTCATCATGCGACCTCATCATGCGACCTCATCATGCGACCTCATCATGCGACCTCATCATGCGACCTCATCATGCGACCTCATCATGCGACCTCATCATGCGACTTCATCATGCGACCTCATCATGTGACCTCATCATGCGACATCATGTGACATCATGTGACATCATGTGACATCATGTGACATCATGTGACCTCATCATGCGACCTCATCATGCGACCTCATCATGCGACCTCATCATGCGACCTCATCATGCGACCTCATCATGCGACCTCATCATGCGACTTCATCATGCGACCTCATCATGCGACCTCATCATGCGACCTCATCATGTGACCTCATCATGTGACCTCATCATGTGACCTCATCATGTGACCGTGTGAACACGACGTTCTAAAGTTTTTAGTTTTTCTGCTTAAGTGAAACATGATTGTATTAAAGCATTAACACCAGTTTAAAGGATTTCCATGAACAGGACGCGGATTGTCTCAAGTTCCGTGTTTTTGGATTGTTTTTGGATTGTTTTTGGATTGTTTTTGGATTGTTTTTGGATCGTTTTTGGATCGTGTTCTGAGGAACTAAAGGATTAAACGAGTTTAAACAAACTCTTTTATAATATGTGAAAGTGTTTTATTTGACATAGTCTTTGTCCATGAAAGTGATATTTCATTTGATTGAGTTTGTTTGGTAAAGTCTGCTGCCTCTTTGTACTTTCTAATAATGTTGATGTGCGGTCACTGCGGCGTCTGCAGCGCTCCAGCGCCGCGCTCAGTCCGCCTGAGCAGCAGGCAGCGTGTGCACAGCTGAACGCCTTCTTAAAGGCCTGTGCGAGTGTCCACGAGCCGCTGACCTCCACAGGGACCAGCGCACAAGATCCACATTAATCAAGCTCATATTAATTACAAAACAGCTCCAGTCCGGACCCCCCTCCAGGGCCCCCGCCGCGCTAATTAGCCCAGCTCCGAGCACTCCGCCTGAACACCTCGCCTTTAGTGCCGCGCCCGCTTTTACACCGTGCTTTTGATTGAATGTGACATTGACGATTAAAAAAAGAAAAGCAGCAGAAGTTTGTGTTCTGAGTCTGAAGAATCTCGTGTGTGTGTGTGTGTGTGTTTGTGTGTGTGTGTGTGTGTGGTGTGTGGTGTGTGTGTGTTTGTGTGGTGTGTGTTTGTGTTTGTGTGTGTGTGTGTGTGTGGTGTGTGTGGTGTGTGGTGTGTGTGTGTGTGTGTGTGGTGTGTGTGTGTGTGTGTTTGTGTGTGTGTGTGTGTGTGTTTGTGCGGTGTGTGTGTGTGTGTGTGTGGTGTGTGTGTGTTTGTGTGGTGTGTGTGTGTGTGTTTGTGTGTGTGTGTGTGTGTTTGTGTGTGCGGCGAGGACAGCGAGGCAAAGACTAATTGGGCTTTGAGGCTGAAGCGAGACAGAAGATGGTTCTGGATGAAACGTGATGTAAATTGGCTCCTGCTCCTGTGTCTTCTATGTTTTCTGCTCTTTTACATTTGTGTCTGCGTTTGGAGCGTGTGCGTTTGGAGCGTGTGCGTTTGGAGCGTGTGCGTTTGGAGCGTGTGCGTTTGGAGCGTGTGCGTTTGGAGCGTGTGCGTTTGGAGCGTGTGCGTTTGGAGCGTGTGCGTTTGTTGCGTGTGCGTTTGGAGCGTGTGCGTTTGGAGCGTGTGTGTTTGTTGCATGTGCGTTTGGAGCGTGTGTGTTTGTTGCGTGTGCGTTTGTTGCGTGTGCGTTTGGAGCGTGTGCGTTTGTTGCGTGTGCGTTTGTTGCGTGTGTGTTTGTTGCGTGTGCGTTTGGAGCGTGTGCGTTTGTTGCGTGTGCGTTTGTTGCGTGTGCGTTTGGAGCGTGTGCGTTTGTTGCGTGTGCGTTTGTTGCGTGTGTGTTTGTTGCGTGTGCGTTTGGAGCGTGTGCGTTTGGAGCGTGTGCGTTTGGAGCGTGTGCGTTTGGAGCGTGTGCGTTTGGAGCGTGTGCGTTTGGAGCGTGTGTGTTTGTTGCGTGTGCGTTTGTTGCGTGTGCGTTTGGAGCGTGTGCGTTTGTTGCGTGTGCGTTTGTTGCGTGTGTGTTTGTTGCGTGTGCGTTTGGAGCGTGTGCGTTTGGAGCGTGTGCGTTTGTTGCGTGTGCGTTTGGAGCGTGTGCGTTTGGAGCGTGTGCGTTTGGAGCGTGTGCGTTTGGAGCGTGTGCGTTTGGAGCGTGTGCGTTTGGAGCGTGTGCGTTTGGAGCGTGTGCGTTTGGAGCGTGTGCGTTTGGAGCGTGTGCGTTTGGAGCGTGTGCGTTTGGAGCGTGTGCGTTTGGAGCGTGTGCGTTTGGAGCGTGTGCGTTTGGAGCGTGTGCGTTTGGAGCGTGTGCGTTTGGAGCGTGTGCGTTTGGAGCGTGTGCGTTTGGAGCGTGTGCGTTTGGAGCGTGTGCGTTTGTTGCGTGTGCGTTTGGAGCGTGTGCGTTTGTTGCGTGTGCGTTTGGAGCGTGTGCGTTTGGAGCGTGTGCGTTTGTTGCGTGTGCGTTTGGAGCGTGTGCGTTTGTTGCGTGTGCGTTTGTTGCGTGTGTGTTTGTTGCGTGTGCGTTTGGAGCGTGTGCGTTTGGAGCGTGTGTGTTTGTTGCGTGTGCGTTTGGAGCGTGTGTGTTTGTTGCGTGTGCGTTTGGAGCGTGTGCGTTTGTTGCGTGTGCGTTTGGAGCGTGTGTGTTTGTTGCGTGTGCGTTTGGAGCGTGTGTGTTTGTTGCGTGTGCGTTTGGAGCGTGTGCGTTTGGAGCGTGTGTTTGTTGCGTGTGCGTTTGTTGCGTGTGCGTTTGTTGCGTGTGTGTTTGTTGCGTGTGCGTTTGGAGCGTGTGCGTTTGGAGCGTGTGTGTTTGTTGCGTGTGAGTTTGGAGCGTGTGTGTTTGTTGCGTGTGCGTTTGGAGCGTGTGTGTTTGGAGCGTGTGCGTTTGGAGCGTGTGCGTTTGGAGCGTGTGTGTTTGTTGCGTGTGCGTTTGGAGCGTGTGCGTTTGGAGCGTGTGCGTTTGGAGCGTGTGCGTTTGTTGCGTGTGCGTTTGGAGCGTGTGCGTTTGTTGCGTGTGCGTTTGGAGCGTGTGCGTTTGTTGCGTGTGCGTTTGTTGCGTGTGCGTTTGGAGCGTGTGCGTTTGGAGCGTGTGTGTTTGTTGCGTGTGCGTTTGGAGCGTGTGTGTTTGTTGCGTGTGCGTTTGGAGCGTGTGCGTTTGGAGCGTGTGCGTTTGTTGCGTGTGCGTTTGGAGCGTGTGCGTTTGTTGCGTGTGCGTTTGTTGCGTGTGCGTTTGGAGCGTGTGCGTTTGGAGCGTGTGCGTTTGGAGCGTGTGCGTTTGGAGCGTGTGCGTTTGTTGCGTGTGCGTTTGTTGCGTGTGCGTTTGGAGCGTGTGCGTTTGGAGCGTGTGTTTGTTGCGTGTGCGTTTGGAGCGTGTGCGTTTGTTGCGTGTGTGTTTGTTGCGTGTGCGTTTGGAGCGTGTGCGTTTGGAGCATGTGTGTTTGTTGCGTGTGCGTTTGGAGCGTGTGTGTTTGTTGCGTGTGCGTTTGTTGCGTGTGCGTTTGGAGCGTGTGCGTTTGGAGCGTGTGCGTTTGGAGCGTGTGCGTTTGTTGCGTGTGCGTTTGGAGCGTGTGTGTTTGTTGCGTGTGCGTTTGGAGCGTGTGCGTTTGGAGCGTGTGTTTGTTGCGTGTGCGTTTGGAGCGTGTGCGTTTGTTGCGTGTGTGTTTGTTGCGTGTGCGTTTGGAGCGTGTGCGTTTGGAGCGTGTGTGTGTTTGTTGCATGTGCGTTTGGAGCGTGTGTGTTTGTTGCGTGTGCGTTTGGAGCGTGTGTGTTTGGAGCGTGTGCGTTTGGAGCGTGTGCGTTTGGAGCGTGTGTGTTTGTTGCGTGTGCGTTTGGAGCGTGTGTGTTTGTTGCGTGTGCGTTTGGAGCGTGTGCGTTTGGAGCGTGTGCGTTTGTTGCGTGTGCGTTTGGAGCGTGTGCGTTTGTTGCGTGTGCGTTTGGAGCGTGTGTGTTTGTTGCGTGTGCGTTTGTTGCGTGTGCGTTTGGAGCGTGTGCGTTTGGAGCGTGTGTGTTTGTTGCGTGTGCGTTTGGAGCGTGTGCGTTTGGAGCGTGTGTGTTTGTTGCGTTTGCGTTTGGAGCGTGTGCGTTTGTTGTGTGTGTGTTTGTTGCGTGTGCGTTTGGAGCGTGTGCGCTTGGAGCGTGTGTGTTTGTTGCGTGTGCGTTTGGAGCGTGTGCGTTTGTTGCGTGTGCGTTTGGAGCGTGTGCGTTTGTTGCGTGTGCGTTTGGAGCGTGTGCGTTTGTTGCGTGTGCGTTTGTTGCGTGTGTGTTTGTTGCGTGTGCGTTTGGAGCGTGTGCGTTTGTTGCGTGTGTGTTTGTTGTGTGTGCGTTTGGAGCGTGTGCGTTTGTTGCGTGTGTGTTTGTTGCGTGTGCGTTTGGAGCGTGTGCGTTTGGAGCGTGTGTGTTTGTTGCGTGTGCGTTTGGAGTGTGTGCGTTTGTTGCGTGTGCGTTTGGAGCGTGTGCATTTGGAGCGTGTGCGTTTGTTGCGTGTGCGTTTGGAGCGTGTGCGTTTGGAGCGTGTGCGTTTGTTGCGTGTGCGTTTGTTGCGTGTGCGTTTGAAGCGTGTGCGTTTGTTGCGTGTGCGTTTGGAGCGTGTGCGTTTGTTGCGTGTGTGTTTGGAGCGTGTGTGTGTGTGTTTGCGTTTGTTGCGTGTGCGTGTGTTGCGTGTGCGTTTGGAGCGTGTGCGTTTGTTGCGTGTGCGTGTGTTGCGTGTGCGTTTGGAGCGTGTGCGTGTGTTGCGTGTGCGTTTGTTGCGTGTGCGTTTGGAGCGTGTGCGTTTGTTGCGTGTGCGTTTGGAGCGTGTGCGTTTGTTGCGTGTGCGTTTGGAGCGTGTGCGTTTGTTGCGTGTGCGTTTGGAGCGTGTGCGTTTGTTGCGTGTGCGTTTGTTGCGTGTGCGTTTGGAGCGTGTGCGTTTGGAGCGTGTGCGTTTGTTGCGTGTGCGTTTGTTGCGTGTGGAGCTTCAGAGTGTCGTGTTCTGCAGAATCTACACGATATTGTTCTGTTTCAATTCTTAAATTCAGTTTATTTTTGTAACGCCCAAAATCACAACAGCCGTCGCCTCGAGGGCTCCGTCCTTTAGTCCTCCTTTAGTCCTTCATGGACATGTGTGAGACATTTGTGAGACATGTGTCTCTCTGCGGGGCATCTGAGCTTCTGTCGTCTGGCAACGTAAATGTGCTTTAGCTTCTTTAGGCCAGAAATACTGAAGGTTTTATTCAATTATTCATGATGATTTATGCAATTAGCTCATTTTAATGATGGTAATTCACAAAATGACATTGTTCTGCAACTATATTTACCATTTTCATACAAATGTAGTTTGTTTTTATAATTTGACAGTTTTGGTGCAGTTTATGATTGTGACAAAGTTTATTCTGTAAACGAGGCTCAAACTGATCATTTAGTTTTTTTATGTATTTGTCATTTCATACGTAATCCATATGTAAATATATGTAAATATTTACATGAAGAAAACATGACTGAAGATGGATAAATCATATGTAATCTGACCCTCCGGACTCGTCACCCAGCACCCACCAGCACCCACCAGCACCCACCAGCACCCACCAGCACCCACCAGCACCCACCAGCACCCACCAGCACCCACCAGCACCCACCAGCACCCACCAGCACCCACCAGCACCCACCAGCACCCACCAGCACCCACCAGCACCCACCAGCACCCACCAGCACCCACCAGCACCCACCAGCACCCACCAGCACCCACCAGCACCCACCAGCATCCACCAGCACCTTGCAGTACTCCACACTCTTCAGTCCTCAGTCCACACGCTCAGTCCTCAGTGTCCACACGCTCAGTACTCGGTGTCCACACGCTTCAGTCCTCAGTGTCCACACGCTCAGTCCTCAGTGTCCACACGCTCAGTACTCGTTGTCCACACGCTCAGAACTCAGTGTCCACACGCTCAGTCCTCAGTGTCCACACGCTCAGAACTCAGTGTCCACACGCTCAGTCCTCAGTGTCCACACGCTCAGTCCTCAGTGTCCACACGCTCAGTCCTCGTTGTCCACACGCTTCAGTCCTCAGTGTCCACACGCTTCAGACCTCAGTGTCCACACGCTTCAGTCCTCAGTGTCCACACGCTCAGTCCTCGGTGTCCACACGCTCAGTCCTCAGTGTCCACACGCTCAGTCCTCGGTGTCCACACGCTCAGTCCTCGGTGTCCACACGCTCAGTACTCGGTGTCCACACGCTCAGTACTCAGTGTCCACATGTCCACACGCTTCAGTCCTCGGTGTCCACACGCTCAGTCCTCGGTGTCCACACGCTCAGTACTCAGTGTCCACATGTCCACACGCTTCAGTCCTCAGTGTCCACACGCTCAGTACTCAGTGTCCACACGCTCAGTCCTCAGTGTCCACATGTCCACACGCTTCAGTCCTCAGTGTCCACACGCTCAGTACTCGGTGTCCACACGCTCAGTCCTCAGTGTCCACATGTCCACACGCTTCAGTCCTCAGTGTCCACACGCTAAGTACTCGTTGTCCACGCGCTTCAGTCCTCAGTGTCCACGCGCTCAGTACTCAGTGTCCACACGCTCAGAACTCAGTGTCCACACGCTCAGTCCTCAGTGTCCACACGCTCAGTACTCAGTGTCCACACGCTCAGAACTCAGTGTCCACACGCTCAGTCCTCAGTGTCCCCACGCTCAGTACTCGGTGTCCACACGCTCAGTCCTCGGTGTCCCCACGCTCAGTCCTCGGTGTCCACACGCTCAGTCCTCGGTGTCCACACGCTCAGTCCTCGGTGTCCACACGCTCAGTCCTCGGTGTCCACACGCTCAGTACTCGGTGTCCACACGCTCAGTACTCGGTGTCCACACGCTCAGTACTCAGTGTCCACACGCTCAGTCCTCAGTGTCCACACGCTCAGTACTCGTTGTCCACACGCTCAGAACTCAGTGTCCACACGCTCAGTCCTCAGTGTCCACACGCTCAGAACTCAGTGTCCACACGCTCAGTCCTCAGTGTCCACACGCTCAGTCCTCAGTGTCCACACGCTCAGTCCTCGTTGTCCACACGCTTCAGTCCTCAGTGTCCACACGCTTCAGACCTCAGTGTCCACACGCTTCAGTCCTCAGTGTCCACACGCTCAGTCCTCGGTGTCCACACGCTCAGTCCTCAGTGTCCACACGCTCAGTCCTCGGTGTCCACACGCTCAGTCCTCGGTGTCCACACGCTCAGTACTCGGTGTCCACACGCTCAGTACTCAGTGTCCACATGTCCACACGCTTCAGTCCTCGGTGTCCACACGCTCAGTCCTCGGTGTCCACACGCTCAGTACTCAGTGTCCACATGTCCACACGCTTCAGTCCTCAGTGTCCACACGCTCAGTACTCAGTGTCCACACGCTCAGTCCTCAGTGTCCACATGTCCACACGCTTCAGTCCTCAGTGTCCACACGCTCAGTACTCGGTGTCCACACGCTCAGTCCTCAGTGTCCACATGTCCACACGCTTCAGTCCTCAGTGTCCACACGCTAAGTACTCGTTGTCCACGCGCTTCAGTCCTCAGTGTCCACGCGCTCAGTACTCAGTGTCCACACGCTCAGAACTCAGTGTCCACACGCTCAGTCCTCAGTGTCCACACGCTCAGTACTCAGTGTCCACACGCTCAGAACTCAGTGTCCACACGCTCAGTCCTCAGTGTCCCCACGCTCAGTACTCGGTGTCCACACGCTCAGTCCTCGGTGTCCCCACGCTCAGTCCTCGGTGTCCACACGCTCAGTCCTCGGTGTCCACACGCTCAGTCCTCGGTGTCCACACGCTCAGTACTCGGTGTCCACACGCTCAGTACTCGGTGTCCACACGCTCAGTACTCAGTGTCCACACGCTCAGTCCTCAGTGTCCACACGCTCAGTCCTCGGTGTCCACACGCTCAGTACTCGGTGTCCACACGCTCAGTACTCAGTGTCCACATGTCCACACGCTTCAGTCCTCGGTGTCCACACGCTCAGTCCTCGGTGTCCACACGCTCAGTACTCGGTGTCCACACGCTCAGTACTCGGTGTCCACACGCTCAGTACTCAGTGTCCACATGTCCACACGCTTCAGTCCTCAGTGTCCACACGCTCAGTACTCAGTGTCCACACGCTCAGTCCTCAGTGTCCACATGTCCACACGCTTCAGTCCTCAGTGTCCACACGCTCAGTACTCGGTGTCCACACGCTCAGTACTCAGTGTCCACACGCTCAGTACTCAGTGTCCACACGCTCAGAACTCAGTGTCCACACGCTCAGTCCTCAGTGTCCACACGCTCAGTACTCAGTGTCCACACGCTCAGAACTCAGTGTCCACACGCTCAGTCCTCAGTGTCCCCACGCTCAGTACTCAGTGTCCACACGCTCAGTCCTCAGTGTCCCCACGCTCAGTACTCAGTGTCCACATGCTCAGTCCTCAGTGTCCACACGCTCAGTCCTCAGTGTCCCCACGCTCAGTACTCAGTGTCCACACGCTCAGTCCTCAGTGTCCACACGCTTCAGTCCTCAGTGTCCACATGTCCACACGCTTCAGTCCTCAGTGTCCACACGCTTCAGTCCTCAGTGTCCACACGCTAAGTACTCGTTGTCCACACGCTTCAGTCCTCAGTGTCCACACGCTAAGTACTCGTTGTCCACACGCTTCAGTCCTCAGTGTCCACATGTCCACACGCTTCAGTCCTCAGTGTCCACACGCTAAGTACTCGTTGTCCACACGCTTCAGTCCTCAGTGTCCACACGCTAAGTACTCGTTGTCCACACGCTTCAGTCCTCAGTGTCCACACGCTCAGTCCTCAGTCCACACGCTCAGTCCTCAGTCCACACGCTCAGTCCTCAGTGTCCACACGCTAAGTACTCGTTGTCCACACGCTTCAGTCCTCAGTGTCCACACGCTCAGTCCTCAGTGTCCCCACGCTCAGTACTCAGTGTCCACACGCTCAGTCCTCGGTGTCCCCACGCTCAGTCCTCGGTGTCCACACGCTCAGTCCTCGGTGTCCACACGCTCAGTACTCGGTGTCCACACGCTCAGTACTCGGTGTCCACACGCTCAGTACTCAGTGTCCACACGCTCAGTCCTCAGTGTCCACACGCTCAGTCCTCGGTGTCCACACGCTCAGTACTCGGTGTCCACACGCTCAGTACTCAGTGTCCACATGTCCACACGCTTCAGTCCTCGGTGTCCACACGCTCAGTCCTCGGTGTCCACACGCTCAGTACTCGGTGTCCACACGCTCAGTACTCAGTGTCCACATGTCCACACGCTTCAGTCCTCAGTGTCCACACGCTCAGTACTCAGTGTCCACACGCTCAGTCCTCAGTGTCCACATGTCCACACGCTTCAGTCCTCAGTGTCCACACGCTCAGTACTCGGTGTCCACACGCTCAGTACTCAGTGTCCACACGCTCAGTACTCAGTGTCCACACGCTCAGAACTCAGTGTCCACACGCTCAGTCCTCAGTGTCCACACGCTCAGTACTCAGTGTCCACACGCTCAGAACTCAGTGTCCACACGCTCAGTCCTCAGTGTCCCCACGCTCAGTACTCAGTGTCCACACGCTCAGTCCTCAGTGTCCCCACGCTCAGTACTCAGTGTCCACATGCTCAGTCCTCAGTGTCCACACGCTTCAGACCTCAGTGTCCACACGCTCAGTCCTCAGTGTCCCCACGCTCAGTACTCAGTGTCCACACGCTCAGTCCTCAGTGTCCACACGCTTCAGTCCTCAGTGTCCACATGTCCACACGCTTCAGTCCTCAGTGTCCACACGCTAAGTACTCGTTGTCCACACGCTTCAGTCCTCAGTGTCCACACGCTAAGTACTCGTTGTCCACACGCTTCAGTCCTCAGTGTCCACACGCTTCAGTCCTCAGTGTCCACATGTCCACACGCTTCAGTCCTCAGTGTCCACACGCTAAGTACTCGTTGTCCACACGCTTCAGTCCTCAGTGTCCACACGCTAAGTACTCGTTGTCCACACGCTTCAGTCCTCAGTGTCCACACGCTCAGAACTCAGTGTCCACACGCTCAGTCCTCAGTGTCCACACGCTCAGTACTCGGTGTCCACACACTGAGCACAGATTAATTCATGGACATGCGTCTCTCTGCGGGGCATCTGAGCTTCCCCTCACAAAGGACATGGCATATATAAATAATAAAGTGGCTTTAGCATGTTTTCTACAGTCGTATAATGTTCTGGAGGATTATTTCTGGTCAACACTTGTCATAACAAGTCTCCCCTTCTTTTTCTGCTTCAGGCTTGATTCTGAATTAATTTTGCCTCTTCTTTTTCCCTTCATTACATAGTCTACGTGAACTCGATCAATCACCGTTTAAAAAAGCATTTGATGACACTGAATTACACATTTTACAAATGTTCCTTCAGCTGCTTTGGAGGAGCAGCAGTAGCTAAACCAATCACAGCTCACGTCCACCTCTAATGTACTACTAATGTAGTTTCATTTAAAACTGAATGAAACGACTCTCCAGCTCCAGGTGTTTTAACGAGGAAACGTCACGTTAGAAGGAGCTGGAAAAAGTCTTTGAATGAATCATGGGTCGATCTGGGGCCACAGGTCACAAAGGAGGACCCCTGGTTTGTGTAACCAAGGATATCTGTTCATTTATTCATAATTTATTTAATCAGGATAGTTCTGTTGAGATGGGGAATCTCATCTTCACCGGGTCCTGGCCCTTACCTGGGTTTAAAGCAGAATTAAGTCACATTTTCAAGTCCCTGTGGTGGTTAAATATGTATTTGGGGGTTTGAAGTGTCCGTTGTTGCCCCCCTCGCCTGTATTTTCAGCCACGTTAAATGTTTTATATGTGATTATAAAAGACAATGTTTTGGCTGATCGTGTTCTCTGCAGTATCAGGGGCCCCGCCGCAGGAACATGTTCAACAACCTCTGTGCAATCTGCTGTATTCCAGTGCATTGTAGAGATCAATAATACAAGCCTGTATATGTTCAGAGCTTTATTTTCCGGTGCAGTCTATGGCTCCCCTGTTCCTGCTGCTCGAGCCCCCGCCGGCCAGAGCCTTTATCTGGACGCCTGGACACAGTGTTTATGATGCGGCTGCTGCAGCGCACACACTGAACCTGCAGGACACACACACTGAACCTGCAGGACACACACTGAACCTGCAGGACACACACCAGGACACACACTGAACCTGCAGGACACACACCAGGACACACACTGAACCTGCAGGACACACACTGAACCTGCAGGACACACACCAGGACACACACTGAACCTGCAGGACACACACCAGGACACACACTGAACCTGCAGGACACGACTGTCACAGTGTGTGAAGTGTGAATGAAGCTAAAAACAGCTGAGCTGAGTCTGGAGTTCAGAACATGAGGTTGTTCCGTGCATTTTGAACTCTGGAGAGGACGGAATGGTTTTGTGAGAAGCTAAACTCCCCTGCGCCCCCTGTTCCCCTCCCTGTACCCCCTGTCCCCCGTCCCCCTGCGCCCCCTGTTCCCCTGCCCCCCCTGTTCCCCTGCGCCCCCGTCCCCCTGCGCCCCCTGTCCCCCTCCCGGCCGGGCTCAGGCTGTGCACTGTCACACACGGCACTCTCAGAAGGATGTGTCCTTCTCCGGGGCCACACGCTGCTAAACTGAATGAACCTTCACCGGCTTCATCTCCACATCCTCCAGGAGTCGTAGTATTCACCCCGGGTACTTTTACACGGCCATGAATATCTGATATTAAACAAAACAGTGAATCAATGGATTTTTAGAGTAACTGTTGTATTTGGAGAGTTTTAAAATAACTCTTCTTTATCTTTTGCTTTCATTTTTGTCTCTCCAATGTTTATAACGTTTGGATTGTCATAAAAGACCAAAAGCGCCGGAAAAAGAACTGCATCAAAACCAAATCTTGTAAATCTTGACAAAGGGAACAGGACTGTGGCTTTAAGAAAAGGTCAAATAGACATTAGAACTGCAAAAGATGTTGAAGCCCTCGTACGCTCACCGCAGTATGAGAACCACTGGTCCAGCCTGTCTCAAACGTGTCTCTCCTGGAGTGTTTCTCACTCTGAGCTGGAGCGTTCACTGGTCAGAAGCTACTCCTGCTGACCCCTGCTGACCCCTTCTCACACTTGTATGCAGTCCACGCACATATGGACTTATTTCAGCCGTCGCCCGGGTAACGTCTGTGACCCTGTGACCCCTCTGAGTGCCTGAGCGCAGGTTCAAGTCCAGTGACACTAAATGTGAGGATGTTGAACGACACGTCGCGTCCTTCTTCGTGTCATATTTAAAATGCTGAAATCATTTGCTTTACAGTCCAATTTATTTATATAATTCCAATATATATTCAGTTTTTCTTTCATTATATTCCTGGTTACTTTTGCAGGTCTGTTGTGTCCCGTAGCTAGACACTTCACGTCTCTTCTGCAGATTGAGACCGGAAGGGCATCCAATGTAAAGTTGCATAACATGTGCTGTCTCCTCTGGGCTTTGTGTTCCTTGTTTGTGTCGTTCATGTTGTTTACAGTGTCACACGTGCCTAATGCTAACCACTCTGCCATTACTGCCCTAATGCTAACCACTCTGCCACTACCGCCCTAATGCTAACCACTCTGCCACTACCGCCCTAATGCTAACCACTCTGCCACTACCGCCCAAATGCTAACCACTCTGCCACTACCGCCCTAATGCTAACCACTCTGCCACTACCGCCCTAATGCTAACCACTCTGCCACTACCGCCCAAATGCTAACCACTCTGCCACTACCGCCCTAATGCTAACCACTCTGCCACTACCGCCCTAATGCTAACCACTCTGCCACTACTGCCCTAATGCTAACCTCTCTGCCACTACTGCCCTAATGCTAACCACTCTGCCACTACTGCCCTAATGCTAACCTCTCTGCCACTACTGCCCTAATGCTAACCACTCTGCCACTACTGCCCTAATGCTAACCACTCTGCCACTACTGCCCTAATGCTAACCACTCTGCCACTACAGCCCTAATGCTAACCACTCTGCCACTACTGCCCTAATGCTAACCACTCTGCCACTACTGCCCTAATGCTAACCACTCTGCCACTACTGCCCTAATGCTAACCTCTCTGCCACTACTGCCCTAATGCTAACCTCTCTGCCACTACTGCCCTAATGCTAACCACTCTGCCACTACTGCCCTAATGCTAACCACTCTGCCACTACTGCCCTAATGCTAACCACTCTGCCACTACTGCCCTAATGCTAACCACTCTGCCACTACTGCCCTAATGCTAACCACTCTGCCACTACTGCCCTAATGCTAACCTCTCTGCCACTACTGCCCTAATGCTAACCACTCTGCCACTACCGCCCTAATGCTAACCACTCTGCCACTACCGCCCTAATGCTAACCACTCTGCCACTACCGCCCAAATGCTAACCACTCTGCCACTACCGCCCTAATGCTAACCACTCTGCCACTACCGCCCTAATGCTAACCACTCTGCCACTACCGCCCTAATGCTAACCACTCTGCCACTACCGCCCTAATGCTAACCACTCTGCCACTACCGCCCTAATGCTAACCACTCTGCCACTACCGCCCTAATGCTAACCACTCTGCCACTACCGCCCTAATGCTAACCACTCTGCCACTACCGCCCTAATTCTAACCACTCTGCCACTACCGCCCTAATGCTAACCACTCTGCCACTACCGCCCTAATGCTAACCACTCTGCCACTACCGCCCTAATGCTAACCACTCTGCCACTACCGCCCTAATGCTAACCACTCTGCCACTACTGCCCTAATGCTAACCACTCTGCTACTACTGCCCTAATGCTAACCACTCTGCCACTACTGCCCTAATGCTAACCACTCTGCCACTACCGCCCTAATGCTAACCACTCTGCCACTACCGCCCTAATGCTAACCACTCTGCCACTACCGCCCTAATGCTAACCACTCTGCCACTACCGCCCTAATGCTAACCACTCTGCCACTACCGCCCTAATGCTAACCACTCTGCCACTACCGCCCTAATGCTAACCACTCTGCCACTACCGCCCTAATGCTAACCACTCTGCCACTACTGCCCTAATGCTAACCACTCTGCTACTACTGCCCTAATGCTAACCACTCTGCCACTACCGCCCTAATGCTAACCACTCTGCCACTACCGCCCTAATGCTAACCACTCTGCCACTACCGCCCTAATGCTAACCACTCTGCCACTACCGCCCTAATGCTAACCACTCTGCCACTACCGCCCTAATGCTAACCACTCTGCCACTACCGCCCTAATGCTAACCACTCTGCCACTACCGCCCTAATGCTAACCACTCTTCCACTACCGCCCTAATGCTAACCACTCTGCCACTACTGCCCTAATGCTAACCTCTCTGCCACTACTGCCCTAATGCTAACCACTCTGCCACTACTGCCCTAATGCTAACCTCTCTGCCACTACTGCCCTAATGCTAACCACTCTGCCACTACTGCCCTAATGCTAACCACTCTGCCACTACTGCCCTAATGCTAACCACTCTGCCACTACAGCCCTAATGCTAACCACTCTGCCACTACTGCCCTAATGCTAACCACTCTGCCACTACTGCCCTAATGCTAACCACTCTGCCACTACTGCCCTAATGCTAACCTCTCTGCCACTACTGCCCTAATGCTAACCTCTCTGCCACTACTGCCCTAATGCTAACCACTCTGCCACTACTGCCCTAATGCTAACCACTCTGCCACTACTGCCCTAATGCTAACCACTCTGCCACTACTGCCCTAATGCTAACCACTCTGCCACTACTGCCCTAATGCTAACCACTCTGCCACTACTGCCCTAATGCTAACCTCTCTGCCACTACCGCCCTAATGCTAACCACTCTGCCACTACCGCCCTAATGCTAACCACTCTGCCACTACCGCCCTAATGCTAACCACTCTGCCACTACCGCCCTAATGCTAACCACTCTGCCACTACCGCCCTAATGCTAACCACTCTGCCACTACCGCCCTAATGCTAACCACTCTGCCACTACCGCCCTAATGCTAACCACTCTGCCACTACCGCCCTAATGCTAACCACTCTGCCACTACCGCCCTAATGCTAACCACTCTGCCACTACCGCCCTAATGCTAACCACTCTGCCACTACCGCCCTAATGCTAACCACTCTGCCACTACCGCCCTAATGCTAACCACTCTGCCACTACCGCCCTAATTCTAACCACTCTGCCACTACCGCCCTAATGCTAACCACTCTGCCACTACCGCCCTAATGCTAACCACTCTGCCACTACCGCCCTAATGCTAACCACTCTGCCACTACCGCCCTAATGCTAACCACTCTGCCACTACTGCCCTAATGCTAACCACTCTGCTACTACTGCCCTAATGCTAACCACTCTGCCACTACTGCCCTAATGCTAACCACTCTGCCACTACCGCCCTAATGCTAACCACTCTGCCACTACCGCCACTAATGCTAACCACTCTGCCACTACCGCCCTAATGCTAACCACTCTGCCACTACCGCCCTAATGCTAACCACTCTGCCACTACCGCCCTAATGCTAACCACTCTGCCACTACCGCCCTAATGCTAACCACTCTGCCACTACCGCCCTAATGCTAACCACTCTGCCACTACTGCCCTAATGCTAACCACTCTGCTACTACTGCCCTAATGCTAACCACTCTGCCACTACCGCCCTAATGCTAACCACTCTGCCACTACCGCCCTAATGCTAACCACTCTGCCACTACCGCCCTAATGCTAACCACTCTGCCACTACCGCCCTAATGCTAACCACTCTGCCACTACCGCCCTAATGCTAACCACTCTGCCACTACCGCCCTAATGCTAACCACTCTGCCACTACCGCCCTAATGCTAACCACTCTGCCACTACCGCCCTAATGCTAACCACTCTGCCACTACCGCCCTAATGCTAACCACTCTGCCACTACCGCCCTAATGCTAACCACTCTGCCACTACCGCCCTAATGCTAACCACTCTGCCACTACCGCCCTAATGCTAACCTCTCTGCCACTACCGCCCTAATGCTAACCACTCTGCCACTACCGCCCTAATGCTAACCACTCTGCCACTACTGCCCTAATGCTAACCACTCTGCTACTACTGCCCTAATGCTAACCACTCTGCCACTACTGCCCTAATGCTAACCACTCTGCTACTACTGCCCTAATGCTAACCACTCTGCTACTACCGCCCTAATGCTAACCACTCTGCCACTACCGCCCTAATGCTAACCACTCTGCCACTACTGCCCTAATGCTAACCACTCTGCCACTACCGCCCTAATGCTAACCACTCTGCCACTACCGCCCTAATGCTAACCACTCTGCCACTACCGCCCTAATGCTAACCACTCTGCCACTACCGCCCTAATGCTAACCACTCTGCCACTACCGCCCTAATGCTAACCACTCTGCCACTACCGCCCTAATGCTAACCTCTCTGCCACTACCGCCCTAATGCTAACCACTCTGCCACTACTGCCCTAATGCTAACCACTCTGCTACTACTGCCCTAATGCTAACCACGCTGCCACTACTGCCCTAATACTAACCACTCTGCCACTACCGCCCTAATGCTAACCACTCTGCCACTACCGCCCTAATGCTAACCACTCTGCCACTACTGCCCTAATGCTAACCACTCTGCTACTACTGCCCTAATGCTAACCACTCTGCCACTACCGCCCTAATGCTAACCACTCTGCCACTACCGCCCTAATGCTAACCACTCTGCCACTACCGCCCTAATGCTAACCACTCTGCCACTACCGCCCTAATGCTAACCACTCTGCCACTACTGCCCTAATGCTAACCACTCTGCTACTACTGCCCTAATGCTAACCACTCTGCCACTACTGCCCTAATGCTAACCACTCTGCCACTACCGCCCTAATGCTAACCACTCTGCCACTACCGCCCTAATGCTAACCACTCTGCCATTACTGCCCTAATGCTAACCACTCTGCCACTACCGCCCAAATGCTAACCACTCTGCCACTACTGCCCTAATGCTAACCACTCTGCCACTACCGCCCTAATGCTAACCACTCTGCCACTACCGCCCTAATGCTAACCACTCTGCCACTACCGCCCTAATGCTAACCACTCTGCCACTACCGCCCTAATGCTAACCACTCTGCCACTACCGCCCTAATGCTAACCACTCTGCCACTACCGCCCTAATGCTAACCACTCTGCTACTACCGCCCTAATGCTAACCACTCTGCTACTACATTCAAACCTGCTCTGGGATCAAAATAACTATTAGCTATAAGATCAAAAGGCTTCATATGTTCACAAATGCACAGTTGAATTGACATATGCAGTGCAGAAAGTGGTGGGGGCCCCGGGGTCTAATGAATCCTCTTAATATAAACTCTGAGCCGCTCACTCCATGCAGCCTTGGCCCCTAAACTGTACGGGCCGTCATCTGGGGGGCATCAGGTCGAGTGGCCCTCAGACCCACTCGTGCAGATGGTCTCGACGGGCCCCTCTGCCAAAGCCCCGCCTTAGTGGTCCCAGGGCCGTGTGTGTAACGCCGGTCCAGCCTCAGATCGGACTGTTTACCACTCTCTTTAGCTCGAGGGTCCATTTCCCCTGTGCTCGCTGGGGCCCATTTGGGCCTCCTGACCGCAGAGAGAAGGGAAGTCTGGACGTCTGCAGTGGTCAGAAGAACTGAGGGAGCAAGTGTCCAGAGGAGGAGGGAGCAAGTATCCAGAGGAGGAGGGAGCAAGTGTCCAGAGGAGGAGGAGGGAGCAAGTGTCCAGAGGAGGAGGAGGGAGCAAGTGTGCAGAGGAGGAGGAGGGAGCAAGTGTCCAGAGGAGGAGGAGGGAGCAAGTGTCCAGAGGAGGAGGAGGGAGCAAGTGTCCAGAGGAGGAGGAGGGAGCAAGTGTCCAGAGGAGGAGGGAGCAAGTGTCCAGAGGAGGAGGTGGGAGCAAGTGTCCAGAGGAGGAGGTGGGAGCAAGTGTCCAGAGGAGGAGGAGGGAGCAAGTGTGCATTTCAAATACACTTCAAATATATATCAAATACACTTCAATTATATATCAAATACACTTCAATTATATATCAAATACACTTCAATTATATATCAAATACACTTCAAATATATATCAAATACACTTCAAATATATATCAAATACACTTCAAATATATATCAAATACACTTCAAATATATATCAAATACACTTCAAATATATATCAAATATCTTGTGAGTTTTGTTCACTGACGATGGCAATAAACCAGCGTCTTTGGGTCACTGAAAAGCGCTATATAAATAAAAGTTATTATTATTATTATTATTATTAAACCTCTTTCTGATTCTGATTTCTATTTAAATATTTTGTTAAATTAATGTACTGTATATATTATTTATTTGCTAAATAAGTAAATGTTTTCACTTTTATTGGATTTCTAAAGCACAAAAAACAAGTGACTCCACCTCCAATAAACAATTGTACTTTCATGACTCAAGATCACTCACTGCATCTGAGAGAAAACACTGAGCAGTTACAACGCAGTGTCTCAGTGGACGTAAGTGTGTGCTCAGTGTCACCTCTGGACACACCCTCTGGACGCACCCTCTGGACACACCCTCTGGACGCACCCTCTGGACACACCCTCTGGACACACCCTCTGGGGGGGGGGGGTGATTGATCAAAGGAAGTGAGAATTTAACTCATTCATTCACCCACTGTAGATCTCCCTCCGTCTGGGCAGGGGGGATTTTGAAGCCCGAGATGGTTTTCAGGTTCCTCCCACTACCTGAATGTTCTTCTGCTGCAGCTGCTCCTCCTCTTGTAGCTTCCTCCTCCTGATCCTCCTCCTCAGCTCCTTCTGCACAGTCCTCAACTCCTCCTTGTTCCCTGTCCTGAAGGCTCTTCTTCTTCTCCTTCAGCAGAGCCTTCAGTTCACGGTTAATCCACGACTTGTTGTTTGGAAAACACCGTCCAGGAGGGAACAGTGTTCTCAAAACAGTGCTAATGTAAGAACGTTCAGTGCTAATGTAAGAGCGTTCAGTGCTAAAGTAAGAGCGTTCAGTGCTAATGTAAGAACGTTCAGTGCTAATGTAAGAGCGTTCAGTGCTAATGTAAGAACGTTCAGTGCTAATGTAAGAGCGTTCAGTGCTAATGTAAGAACGTCCAGTGCTAATTTAAGAACGTTCAGTGCTAATGTAAGAGCGTTCAGTGCTAAAGTAAGAACGTCCAGTGCTAATGTAAGAACGTTCAGTGCTAAAGTAAGAGCGTTCAGTGCTAATGTAAGAGCGTTCAGTGCTAATGTAAGAGCGTTCAGTGCTAAAGTAAGAGCGTCTAAAGTAAGAGCGTTCAGTGCTAATGTAAGAGCGTTCAGTGCTAATGTAAGAGCGTTCAGTGCTAATGTAAGAGCGTTCAGTGCTAATGTAAGAACGTCCAGTGCTAATTTAAGAACGTCCAGTGCTAATGTAAGAACGTCCAGTGCTAATGTAAGAACGTTCAGTGCTAAAGTAAGAGCGTTCAGTGCTAATGTAAGAGCGTTCAGTGCTAAAGTAAGAGCGTTCAGTGTTAAAGTAAGAGCGTTCAGTGCTAAAGTAAGAACGTCCAGTGCTAATGTAAGAACGTTCAGTGCTAAAGTAAGAGCGTTCAGTGCTAATGTAAGAGCGTTCAGTGCTAATGTAAGAGCGTTCAGTGCTAAAGTAAGAGCGTCTAAAGTAAGAGCGTTCAGTGCTAATGTAAGAGCGTTCAGTGCTAATGTAAGAGCGTTCAGTGCTAATGTAAGAGCGTTCAGTGCTAATGTAAGAACGTTCAGTGCTAATGTAAGAGCGTTCAGTGCTAATGTAAGAGCGTTCAGTGCTAATGTAAGAGCGTTCAGTGCTAATGTAAGAGCGTTCAGTGCTAATGTAAGAACGTTCAGTGCTAAAGTAAGAGCGTTCAGTGCTAAAGTAAGAGCGTTCAGTGCTAAAGTAAGAGCGTTCAGTGCTAAAGTAAGAGCGTTCAGTGCTAATGTAAGAGCGTTCAGTGCTAATGTAAGAGCGTTCAGTGCTAATGTAAGAGCGTTCAGTGCTAATGTAAGAGCGTTCAGTGCTAAAGTAAGAGCGTTCAGTGCTAAAGTAAGAGCGTTCAGTGCTAATGTAAGAGCGTTCAGTGCTAAAGTAAGAGCGTTCAGTGCTAATGTAAGAGCGTTCAGTGCTAATGTAAGAGCGTTCAGTGCTAAAGTAAGAGCGTTCAGTGCTAAAGTAAGAGCGTTCAGTGCTAATGTAAGAGCGTTCAGTGCTAATGTAAGAGCGTTCAGTGCTAATGTAAGAGCGTTCAGTGCTAATGTAAGAGCGTTCAGTGCTAATGTAAGAGCGTTCAGTGCTAAAGTAAGAGCGTTCAGTGCTAATGTAAGAGCGTTCAGTTGAATTACTGTGTTTGAGACGGACATTACACCCTTGCACGTGCCGTGTAGCGTTCCGTAGATCCGCTCCGTCAGCCGGTGCGAGTCCGCTTCACTGCCCTTCTGTTCCGTGGGCTCCTTTCAGCTTTGTGCATGTTTTATTAATGGTGCTTGTTGTCTGGGAGCGGCGAGGAGGGCGCGAGGAGGGCAGGAGGAGGGTGCGAGGAGGGCAGGAGGAGGGCAGGAGGAGGGCGCGAGGAGGGCAGGAGGAGGGCAGGAGGAGGGTGCGAGGAGGGTGCGAGGAGGGCAGGAGGAGGGCAGGAGGAGGGTGCGAGGAGGGCAGGAGGAGGGCAGGAGGGGGGTGCGAGGAGGGCAGGAGGAGGGCAGGAGGAGGGTGCGAGGAGGGCAGGAGGAGGGCACGAGGAGGGCAGGAGGAGGGCAGGAGGGGGGTGCGAGGAGGGCAGGAGGAGGGCAGGAGGAGGGTGCGAGGAGGGCAGGAGGAGGGCAGGAGGAGGGCGCGAGGAGGGCAGGAGGAGGGCAGGAGGAGGGCAGGAGGGCGGTGCGAGGAGGGCAGGAGGAGGGCAGGAGGGGGGCAGGAGGAGGGCAGGAGGAGGGCGCGAGGAGGGTGCGAGGAGGGCAGGAGGAGGGCACGAGGAGGGCGCGAGGAGGGTGCGAGGAGGGCACGAGGAGGGCAGGAGGAGGGCAGGAGGAGGGCAGGAGGAGGGCGCGAGGAGGGCGCGAGGAGGGCAGGAGGAGGGCGCGAGGAGGGCAGGAGGAGGGCAGCGCGGCGGGTCAAGGGCAGGTCAGCCCCGTGAAAATTACGCACACGCTTTGAAAATGTTATTGGCATTTGGTAATTTGAATGAACTTTTCAGTAAATGAAGAAGGCGCTGCGACCTTTCCCCTCGACTGACTCGATGTAGTGTTCATGTTTGGACAATACATTTTTTAAGTATATATATATATATATATATATATATATATATATATATATATATATATATATATATATATATATATATATATATATATATATATATATATATATATATATATACTTAAACCCTTCTCTTTGCACTGTGGCTACACTTCAAAAAGTGAAATTTTACTGTATTTAAACATATTTCACCCTTGTCTATTTGAATATTTCATATTGACTTTAAAGGACATTATTGAATGGTATTTGCCTTTAAGCATGTTCATATCTTTGACATCTTACGCTCCCTCAGCAGGATTTGGTGGTAGCACTCCATCCGCTGGCAGCAGAGGGAATTACATAAGGGAGATAAACAAACCTGCTGTTGGAACACTTTATGGATGTTTGATGCAGAAATGATCAGAATTGTTGATTATTTAAAAGCGGCTCAGGAGCTCTGGATCGTTAGCTCGTGTTCAGATCAAGGATTCCATGTGAAATGTTGGACACGCCTTCTCTCTGATGGATGTGAAGTTATCTGTCTCTCCCCAGTTTAACCTTCTGTCGAGTTCTCATTCTGTGTGTGTTTTGTGTGTTCTGTGTGTTCAGTGAGGGCCGTGTGGAGGTGCTGGCAGGAGGAGTTCTTCAGATCTCTAACCTGACGGAGGAGGACGCAGGAGTCTACACTTGTACAGCAGACGGTGGGAACGCCTCGCTCCAGGCCCAGGCCCGGCTCACTGTGCAAGGTAACGGCCCCCCCCCTTCACAAATACTCAGTGTAATTGTGCTTTGTTGAATGTGTACTTGTACTCGAGTACAATCCTAAGCTCACGGTTGTATCTGCTCCTTCACAAACACACATGACACAACTGGCCTGTTCTGATTGGCCAGAGCTTAAAGAAGATGCAGATTAAAAAGTGTTTTGTTTTAAGATTACATTAAAACGTAAATCATTTTTTTATGTAGATTTTTAGTAAATTTTGGCAGCAGAACTTGTAATTGTAATTGAGTACATTTGTAGTCTTTATTTGAGTACTTATACTCCAGCGCTGGTACAAAGTCAAATAATCCTAGACTTTGAGTGTTTTATTCCTCTTGACTAAGAAATGATGACTGTGTTTTCCACTGGAGTCTCAGTCGACCAGTGCTTTTCTGCCTCCATTAATTATTGAATGAATGAATGAACGTGTAATATGACCCGAGCACAAAGGAGATTACTGTTACATTACAGTTTGTTGCTTTTATAAAGACTGTACTTGTCCTTTTAAATGTAGAATGAAATGCAAACTTAGATAATTATGCACATTCTGTGAAGGTGGAAACGCAGTTACTGAAATGTCACTGAAGAGGCGGGGCCTATCAGTATGAAGAGGCGGGGCGGGGCTTATCAGTATGAAGAGGCGGGGCGGGGCTTATCAGTATGAAGAGGCGGGGCGGGGCTTATCAGTATGAAGAGGCGGGGCGGGGCTTATCAGTATGAAGAGGCGGGGCGGGGCTTATCAGTATGAAGAGGCGGGGCCTATCAGTATGAAGAGGCGGGGCGGGGCTTATCAGTATGAAGAGGCGGGGCCTATCAGTATGAAGAGGCGGGGCGGGGCTTATCAGTATGAAGAGGAGGGGCGGGGCTTATCAGTATGAAGAGGCGGGGCGGGGCTTATCAGTATGAAGAGGCGGGGCGGGGCTTATCAGTATGAAGAGGCGGGGCTTATCAGTTCTGCAGTTTTGAACAGGAAGTTGTTTGTATGAATCATTTTAGATCATTATTGTGGATCATCTACAGAGATGATCTAGATGATCCAGAACCTGAACAAAGTGTAATTTGTCTCTGTTAATTTGAGTGCACTTTTCTAAAGCTCCTTCTATGGGCCAGAGGCGGCAGTTAGTCCTGAAAATGATTCATGTTGGATTGATAATAATAATAATATTGATCATTTCTAAAGCCCCGATGCTGCTGCGGATGAATGAAAATATATATATATTCAAATGTTTTCTTAATCCTTTGAGGAGGGGAGTGCCACGCACTTAAAGTGAAGCTTTGTTGACGCATCTTTTCATGATTTTATTGTCGGCTTGTTTTGCTGGTGATTCCCGTGGATCATTGGAATGTAGCGATCACACGGAGCGTGTTATTGTCTTTAAATGCACCGAACCTTCCCAGGTGATTGAAATGTTCCTCCTGATGTGAGTAATCTGATCTCTTTCTGATCGTTCAGCAGCAGCAGCAAAAAATGGCTAAACTAATGTGACAAAAATAGAAAATGTTTTATTTGGACGGTATATTCTAAGTGTGAGAGTGTAGTTCAAAAAGAACAGTAAAAGTCATACTATGCAGTGTTCTCGCTGAGGGCTTTAGGCATGGAGGCCCCTGCCATGCTGCCGCCGGCCCCGGCCCCCGCCATGCTGCCGCCTGCTGCAGCTTTCAGAATGGATCCACTTTGATGTCGACTCGTGATGGACAACGGCTCACTGGATAACGCTGGACACATTGCACCTTTTAGAGTTGGAAATTAATGAATTAACATTTTCAGAACCCCTGCTCTGGTGGACTGCCCTGTGGGTCTGCCCTGTGGGACTGCCCTGTGGGTCTGCCCTGTGGGTCTGCCCTGTGGGACTGCCCTGTGGGTCTGCCCTGTGGGATTGCCCCGTGGGACTGCCCTGTGTGTGTGCGCGTTTACTCCTGTTCATTTAGATTACTGTGTTAAAAAATCTAATGAAACGATAAAAATGAAAAGCCCTTTTAAAGCGCTGGAGCCACAGACTTTATTGTCTTTGCAATACAATAAAACAACACGGCCTAATAGTGTTTGATTTCCTCCCATGAATAACCAAACACAATAACAGCATTGATTCCCTCCAGAACAAGTGGCTGCGTAAAGGTCAGCGGCTGCCACAGGAGAGCTAATGTTTGTAAAGGGAAAGAGTCCATAAAGGCTGGATCTATACGGACGACACGGGGCCACGGGGCCACTCTCCACGTCAGTAACAGCGTTACTCTTACATAGGAGCTTTGGTCTGGTGACGCTGGACCGCGCCCCGAGCAAACTGCCCCAGGGCAGGTCACACTGGACACATTTACATGGCCAGGAAAAAACAGAAACTAGAAAGATCAGATAACCCGATAATTAGATAAATGAGAGAAATGGGATCAGCAAACACATGTAAACAATGGGTTTTTAGAGAAACAAAGTACAATAAAGCGTCAAATCACTTGTGTTGTTGTCAAAACCTGCACAAGTTTGAACAATGAGGCAGGAAACAGGCGTAATGATGATTTACAGTCCAATGATCAGATTTGTGTGACTGTAAACAGAGATCAGATTTCACAATGCGGTTTACAAATGTGGCAATGAAAAAAAAGTTCAAGATTTCAAAGATTCACCTTTGATTTGCTGATGTCACCGGATGTTTCACATTAGTTTGAGTGAAACACTTTGTCTCTATAAATGTCCCAGTGTGTAAACATATGTAAATGGTCAGTAATTGTTCTGGTTTGTATCTTATGCGTCTGTGTCTTTGCTTCACATGCCCTTGAGCCGTGTGGAGGCGGGGTCTATTAGTCACGTGACCTCCTCAGACGAGCTGCTTCAGGTGCACATTAATGTAATGGTGCTCGTGTCGGGACAGGGCTGAGTCGCCCAGAGCGGGTTTAATGTAAAGCACAGAGTGGAATGAGGGCGGGGTCACAGAGTGGAATGAGGGCGGGGTCACAGAGTGGAATGAGGGCGGGGTCACAGAGCTGCTGCACTGCCGTTCATCATATGCTCTGCCTCTTATTCTGCAGCTTTAAATCTGCTCCTGGGTTATTACGGTTATTACTTCACTTAAGTCGTTTTTCATGTCGGCGCCAACATCCTGCAGTGTATTATACCAGCTGTAACTGACCAGCTCGGACTGCGAGTCTGACCACAGTGAGTCTGACCACAGTGAGTCTGACCACAGCGAGTCTGACCACAGCGAGTCTGACCACTGTGAGTCTGACCACTGTGAGTCTGACCACAGTGAGTCTGACCACAGCGAGTCTGACCACAGCGAGTCTGACCACTGTGAGTCTGACCACTGTGAGTCTGACCACAGCGAGTCTGACCACAGCGAGTCTGACCACAGCGAGTCTGACCACAGCGAGTCTGACCACTGTGAGTCTGACCACAGTGAGTCTGACCACAGTGAGTCTGACCACAGCGAGTCTGACCACAGCGAGTCTGACCACTGTGAGTCTGACCACAGCGAGTCTGACCACAGCGAGTCTGACCACAGCGAGTCTGACCACAGCGAGTCTGACCACAGCGAGTCTGACCACAGCGAGTCTGACCACAGTGAGTCTGACCACAGCGAGTCTGACCACAGTGAGTCTGACCACAGCGAGTCTGACCACAGCGAGTCTGACCACAGCGAGTCTGACCACAGCGAGTCTGACTACAGACTTACTGACGAGTACTGACAAATACTGCTTCAAAAGTATCGGCTGTTTTTTCCCCAATATTTGACTTTTTGTCCTGTTTGTCCCATGAGCCTCGTGTGTCCTCCTCAGATGGACGTTTGGAACATTTGAACTCATGAGTGAAAATATGAATAGAAGAGTTAAATATATGAAGTGAACGACAAGAACCTGAAACACGACGCATTATTGGCCCTGTGTGTTTTTAAATCTAAAAATTGTATCTTCAAATATCGGCCACATCAGCTCAAATATAACACCTGTCTCTCTCACCTGTCGTTCGGCTGACTCCCTCTCACCTGTCGTTCGGCTGACTCCCTCTCACCTGTCGTTCGGCTGACTCCCTCTCACCTGTCGTTCGGCTGACTCCCTCTCACCTGTCGTTCGGCTGACTCCCTCTCACCTGTCGTTCGGCTGACTCCCTCTCACCTGTCGTTCGGCTGACTCCCTCTCACCTGTCGTTCGGCTGACTCCCTCTCACCTGTCGTTCGGCTGACTCCCTCTCACCTGTCGTTC
>NW_027316167.1:41034333-41081833 GCF_026437365.1 Eucyclogobius newberryi
ATACAAACAAATAATAAGAATAAGATAAAAAAATATATATAAATAAGGAAAAAATAAGAGAAACAAATAGATAAAGGGGGTTTAGGCTTGAGTAGGACATAGCGGATTCAAAATATGTAAAGGATAAAGTTTAGCAGAAAGTGAACTCTGTTGCATCTAATGGAAAAAAGGGTTTAAAGCCTCTTATGGCAAGAAGCTGATGAAGCTGCAGCTGCATCATAAATGTGGATGTGTCAGAGCTCAGGTGGTGTTGTCCTGAACCCTCCACAGAAGGAGCACAACCTGCAGGTCCTGGGCCTGGTCAAGTCGGACGAGGGCTTCTACCAGTGTTTGGCTGAGAACGACGCGGGGAACGTCCAGTCCAGCGCTCAGCTCGTCATCCTGGACCACGGTACGTCCTTCTCCTTTCACCTTTGAACTAAACACCCGAGCCACGGAGCAGATGACCACGCCCGGCGCCGCGGCAGCTCTAGATTTCAACACTTGTGTACCTGACAGGGGGGAGGGGGGGGGGTCCTCAGTGAGGTCCCTGGTCTTATTTCTTATTTATGGTGGTCTGCCCGCTGCTGCAGGGCGGCCCGCTGCTGCAGGGCGGCCCGCTGCTGCAGGGCGGCCCGCTGCTGCAGGGCGGCCCGCTGCTGCAGGGCGGGCTGCCTCACTGTGAGCAAACAGAAGACTGCAGTTAAATCACTTTGCACGTTGTAGATTAGTAGTAGTTGTCGTTGCCGTAGAGAACCAGTATTTACTGTATGTGAGTGACTGAAAACTACTAGCAAACTATGTAGTAGTATTTGTAATGTATTAAAGGAATAATAGAGGATTTTTCGCCGATTTGAGAACTCAAGCGATTGTTGGTCCCTTTTTTCAAAATGCACTCTCACCCCCTGTTGTTTCCAAGAGGCCGCCTCCCATCAAACCTCGTGCAGAAGCACTCTACAGCCCCGCCTTTACAGCCCCGCCTTTACAGCCCCGCCTCTACAGCCCCGCCTCTACAGCCCCGCCTCTACAGCCCCGCCTTTACAGCCCCGCCTCTACAGCCCCGCCTTTACAGCCCCGCCTTTACAGCCCCGCCTCTACAGCCCCGCCTCTACAGCCCCGCCTCTACAGCCCCGCCTTTACAGCCCCGCCTCTACAGCCCCGCCTTTACAGCCCCGCCTCTACAGCCCCGCCTCTACAGCCCCGCCTTTACAGCCCGCCTCTACAGCCCCGCCTCTACAGCCCCGCCTCTACAGCCCCGCCTCTACAGCCCCGCCTCTACAGCCCCGCCTCTACACGTGCGTTTGTTTATTAGCACGACTGATCACATCATCTCTCGTCTCCTCAGATTTCTGTCTCTTCTGAGCTCGAGCACAGTCGTCACGTTTGTCCTGTAACTGAAGGAACTCACTAAACACACAGACATATCAACCACACATGTGCTGCCATGGAAAAGAGCTGCTATCCTGGGAACGAGGCTGCAGGTGTGCAGTAGCACACAGGGAATGATTCACATGTTGGAGAACTACTGTCCACGCCACCAGGAAATGAGACTCTGATCACGCGCCAAAAATCCTCCATTATTCCTTTAATAAAAACTTTAGCAACAATTACTGTGTGCTAAAATATAAACGTTAGATATGGTCATTACTAACTTGGTAAAGGTTGTAGTAGTGGTAGTAGTAGTAGTAGTAGTAGTAGTGGTAGTGGTAGTCATGCATCATCACCTGATGGAAGCAATGTCACAGAAGTACTCTGTACTTCATGTGTGTCTAATTTAGAGCCAGTACTTAACTCTTTACAGGACTTATATTTATATTTTCCAGAACAGTTTTCAGTCGATACAAAAGCAGGTGTAGCTCCTGCAGGCGCCTCCAGGGGGAGTCAGAGCTTTTATTGCCTTTGATCACAGTCCAAACATAAACACAAGTGTAATTTAAGATGATTTGCATAATCATAGTTCTTCCTGTGGGCGTGTCCAAGAGAACAAAGACCACATGACTTTACGACGCAGCATCCCACACGCGCTGCATCAAGTCACTGTTTACACTAAATGTTGTTAAAGACGCAATTTGTAATCAAAAGCCGAACCCCGTCTCGTCTACCCTAAGCAGGTGGCTAATCAGGGAGTGTTAGGGGCCCCCAGCTGCGTCAGGGGCCCTTCATCACAGTGCACGAGTCAGATCTATTGGCGACCTGCTGCTTCATTGTGAGTCTGGTTTGACTGCGTAGAGAAGAGGAGCGTGATGCGTTCAGAGGCCCCTGGATAAACGGGGCCCTTACACGGGCAGATGCAGAGATCTGGCACATGAGGTAATCAGATTAGTCCAGAGTCTGGCAAAGGCCCAGAGCCTAATCCTGCTTTATTCATTCAGCTTTTGTGAATGTGAACGCCGCATCACAGATACACACTTCAGCTCCTCCACGTGTGTGTGTGTGTCTCTGTGTCTCTGTGTCTGTGTCTCTGTGTGTCTGTGTGTCTGTGTGTCTCTGTGTCTGTGTGTGTCTGTGTGTCTCTGTGTGTGTGTCTGTGTGTGTGTCTCTGTGTGTGTGTCTCTGTGTCTGTGTGTCTGTGTGTCTCTGTGTCTGTGTGTCTCTGTGTCTGTGTGTCTCTGTGTCTGTGTGTCTCTGTGTCTCTGTGTGTCTGTGTGTCTCTGTGTCTGTGTGTCTCTGTGTCTGTGTGTCTCTGTGTGTCTGTGTGTCTCTGTGTCTGTGTGTCTCTGTGTCTCTGTGTCTCTGTGTCTGTGTGTCTCTGTGTGTGTGTGTGTGTCTGTGTGTCTCTGTGTCTGTGTGTCTCTGTGTGTCTGTGTGTCTCTGTGTCTGTGTGTCTCTGTGTCTCTGTGTCTCTGTGTCTCTGTGTCTGTGTGTCTCTGTGTGTGTGTGTGTCTGTGTGTCTCTGTGTCTGTGTGTCTCTGTGTGTCTGTGTGTCTCTGTGTCTGTGTGTCTCTGTGTGTCTGTGTGTCTCTGTGTCTCTGTGTCTCTGTGTCTCTGTGTCTCTGTGTCTGTGTGTGTGTGTGTCTGTGTGTCTGTGTCTGTGTCTCTGTGTCTCTGTGTCTGTGTGTCTCTGTGTCTCTGTGTCTGTGTCTCTGTGTGTGTGTGTGTCTGTGTGTCTCTGTGTCTGTGTGTCTCTGTGTGTCTGTGTGTCTGTGTGTCTCTGTGTCTGTGTGTCTCTGTGTGTCTGTGTGTCTCTGTGTCTCTGTGTCTCTGTGTCTCTGTGTCTCTGTGTCTGTGTCTGTGTGTCTGTGTGTCTCTGTGTCTCTGTGTCTGTGTGTCTCTGTGTCTCTGTGTCTGTGTCTGTGTGTGTCTGTGTGTCTGTGTGTCTCTGTGTCTGTGTGTCTCTGTGTGTCTGTGTGTCTCTGTGTCTCTGTGTCTCTGTGTCTCTGTGTCTGTGTCTGTGTGTGTCTGTGTGTCTCTGTGTCTCTGTGTCTGTGTGTCTCTGTGTCTCTGTGTCTGTGTCTGTGTGTGTCTGTGTGTCTGTGTGTCTGTGTGTCTCTGTGTCTGTGTGTCTCTGTGTCTGTGTGTCTCTGTGTCTCTGTGTCTCTGTGTCTCTGTGTCTCTGTGTCTGTGTCTGTGTGTCTCTGTGTGTCTGTGTGTCTCTGTGTCTCTGTGTCTGTGTGTCTCTGTGTCTCTGTGTCTGTGTCTGTGTGTGTCTGTGTGTCTGTGTGTCTGTGTGTCTGTGTGTCTCTGTGTCTGTGTGTCTCTGTGTCTGTGTGTCTCTGTGTCTCTGTGTCTCTGTGTCTCTGTGTCTCTGTGTCTGTGCTTAACCGGATATTACGTAGCCCATGTCAACAAGGCGTGTTCCGCGTTATCCGTCCCCGAACGCACAAAGTGTCTCTTGAATCGCGATGACTTTCCTGATCGTTCAAACCGAAGCGAGAGCAGAAGTAAATACTTGGTCACAAGTCGGGTCACGAGCCGGGTCACGAACCGGGTCACGGGCCGGGTCACGAGTCGGGTCACAAACCGGGTCACGGGCCGGGTCACGAGTTGGGTCGATTTCATTGGCTCTGACTCCGATTCCAGACACTTACACATTCAAACAGAATGTGGGCGGGGCTGGCGGGTCAGGCAAGTATATCCCTGTATAAGCCAAAAATACGAGTTGGCCTCTCCGTAGATCTGGCTTGGCTGGTTTGTCTCCATGGTGATAATAAATGAGAAACTCAATCCAGAGCAATACAAAATACACAATGTGTCTCCTTTAAAGTATTGTGACCTTTGACCTCTTCTGCAGGACGTCCCGTGCTGCTGCTCCTGTCGTCATGACGTCAGCAGACGCAGTGCACACGGTTTATGGGCGTTACCAGTTTATGAAGTGTTTATTGCTGCAGTTGAACAGAAGTGGGTCATGTGTTTGTGGCTCAGACAAAGAGAGTTTCTGCCATTGTCATCTGAGAGTTCTACAAAGACTGCAGACTGGAGAGAGTGGGCGCTCGCTGCTGCTATTTAAAGAAGGATCCCGTGGTATTCACTCGTCAAAGTCGAAGAAATGTGCTTGAATGTCGTTTTTTGTCGTTTCATGGTCAAGAACGTTCCTCGTGTTTTGGTTTCGAGAAAACGAAACATCTCAACGTCATTTGGTGGTAATCCATGTTTTAACCGTCTTTAAAAAGGACAGTTCATTTTAAACACTTTGCAAAGGGCAATGCGTCCACACAGAGGCGGGGTCAGCTCACTGTGAAGGGTCAGGATTCAGGAGGCGGGGCTAATGTTTGGAGCTCCTCAGAATCATTCTTCTTTAAAGGAACTGTGCTGACCACTGTCTTTACGGATCCATTTCAAATCCTGACACTGATGTTTACGTAGTACAAAGTGTAATGTGGAGCCATATGCAAATGAGCCTGTGAACAGCTGAAAGAGCACAGACATGTACATTTACAGAGTACAACACTCAGGACTTAAGTCTACCATTTAGTGCTGTAGCATTAGCATTAGCATCAGCCCTCCACCGCGGCTCGTGTGCAGCGCTGTTTTCCATACGTTCTTCAGCTGTAAATGTGCCGCTCGTACTCCTCCTCCTCCTCCTCCTCATCAGACTCTTCCTCCTCCTCTGACTCCTCCTCCTCCTCATCTGACTCTTCCTCCTCCTCTGACTCCTCCTCCTCCTCCTCCTCATCTGACTCTTCCTCCTCCTCTTCCTCCTCCTCCTCCTCATCCTCATCTGACTCGACAAAGTGAATTGCATTAGGACAAAACGACTTCTCACAGCTTTGAAGATCAGCGTGAACACGATGGTCTTGATGATGAGCCACGCTGTGATCCGGTTGGTTCTGTGATCCGGATGGTTCTGTGATCCGGATGGTTCTGTGATCCGGATGGTTCTGTGATCCGGATGGTTCTGTGATCCGCTGCATGACTCACAGCGCGTGGATTCAGCCTCACTCACTGTCCGAGTCCGTGTCCCTCTCTCTCTCTCTCTGTCCACTCTAAAGACCTCATGGTCACAGCTCTGTCTCTCAAACTGCTTGTGAACTTGTCTTCGTTCTGAGTGACCACACACTGACCACACACTGACCACACACTCCGATCGTCACCGCCGCACACATTTGCCACCCGTGTTTACCCGGGCGTCGCCGCCGCGCCTTCATTTCCAGCTCTGTGGCCTGAGCGTCTGGACGTCTCTTGTTTGTGCTGCTGTTGCGAAGGTCAGCCTTGTTCTCAACAGCAGTTTAAGCTCGTTTTGGGGCCGATGTCTGACAGCTCTCTCCCCTCCACAAGTTGTAGTTGAAATAAAGTCCATTTTAAACCAAGCATTTCATATTTGAGAGAAAACACAGAACAATTGCACATATTTCCTGCTCAAAACGTTAAATTTGAACATATCACCACAATATTTGCCACTTGTTCTGACGACTCTTGCTCTCGCCGCTGCTGTAACCCTACATTTTCCATCCCAGCATGCCCCTGTCCACAGCCTAGCTTTCCATCCCAGCATGCCCCTGTCCACAGCCTAGTTTTCCATCCCAGCCATGCCCCTGTCCACAGCCTAGCTTTCCATCCCAGCATGCCCCTGTCCACAGCCTAGCTTTCCATCCCAGCATGCCCCTGTCCACAGCGTAGGAGACACTAACCCGGGCGTTTCATTTTCCTGTGGCCCCCAGCCTGACCCCAGCGCGACCCCTCTGCTCGGGACGCTTTGTTATTGGAGGACGGCTCGTCTTTCCTGACCATAACCTATTTTAGAAGGATCTATATTAAGCAGCGTTCTGGCTTATAGATTATAGATTTGCTTTTCTCTGTCGATTAACTTCATAATATGTGTCAAAGGCAAAAGGAGGAACTGAAGCTGGTTCTGGTTCCATCAAGTAAGAGCAAGACTTTGGTCATATGACGCTTCGCTCTAATATGTAACTTAGAACCAGAGCCATCTTGAGACAAAGGGGATGAGATCATCTATGGAGAAGAGGTGTTTGACCAGAACCATCTGATCTGTGATGTTTGCTCTGATGCTCTTCACCCGAGCCCCACCACAAGAAACAACAGGAAATACCAAACAAAACTATTTTCATTTATTAACTCAAAAGAAAATGTGTCCTCGTCTCCAAACGACCTGCTCCTCAGAGGTTTTAAAGGACTTCACACTGAAGCATATCTGGACTTCTGGACACTTCCTAAGGCATGGCCAGCTCCAGGTCCATGAACTCTTTTAGCAACAGTGAGAGGAAAAACAAGACCGTTTCTCAAGCAGATTCTGCACGCTCTTCTTTCTGTGTTAACACCTTTTTGACCATTTGGGCCTGTTTGGTTTCACTTGAAGGTTGAAGAACTTGTATAACAAACACTTTCTTTGTTTTGGAGAAACTGCAGTTGTGTAAAGTGTGTTCCTCGGGGAATGTCCAATACAAAACCCAGAACGAGGCATTTTCTCCTCCGCCAGGACCTGAACCTGTGACTGAACGGCTGAAGGAAACGGCTAAATGAGCCGTTAGCCTTGTGCACGCTAAGCTAAACACGCACTGTGTGGCTACGGCGCGATCAGAGGAGCTCGGCACTGAAGGGATCAGGCAAGGACATGCGTTTGATGAAGACTTCATTAATATTTGATGCAACATTCAATTAGCAAGAGTGCTCCAAACGAGGGCAAGTTTAGAGCCAAAAGACAGAACGTCTGGAGTTTATCAAAGATCTGACGATGATGCGGACGGGAATCTTCTCTAGCTCTGTAGAGTTTGTGTGTAAAATGATACCATTGCATAGAAATCACACTCTTTCCATCTGCGTTGCTAATTGGTGATAACACGCCATCTACTGGCAGCAGTGGGACTGAACCCAGGGGAAAAGATAAAGTTGGCTAGATTAAGCAACGTGGTCCATGTGAATGCATGGATCTGATTATTATGACCTCGCTTTGTGAGTGCAAAGGCCCTGACCAGAGGCTTTAGCGCTCTGAACAGTGGTGCAGACCCCTGGGACCCCCCTGCCCTGGGACCCCCTGGACCCCTGCCCTGGGACCCCTGCCCTGGGACCCCGGGGATGGGCAGCAGAGAAATTAAAGATCTTCATCTGACTGAACCTGGATCGTGCATGTTCCAGTTGATCTTTTCAGCAGTCAGGCCCCTGAACGCTCCACAGCCTCGTGCTCTCTCCGTCTCCGTGGTGACCAATCACTCACTTTGTTTAGTTTGTTTGTTTGGAATCATTGTTCTTCCACTGCAGGAACTCTCCTGCTGTCTAAGGTACTTTAAAGGACCTATTGTGCCAAATGAACCTTTTAGAACCACGATGTTCCCTCGTCAGAGCATCTAAAGAGTCGTATTTCTTATTGAATTGTTTAACGAATCGGTCATTTGGAGTAGCACCAGCTCCTTCAGAATGACGATCTCTGTTCGCTCAGCTTTATGTTCACACTGCGCTCATGTTCAAAGCCTGACCCACATTTGAAAGTCGCAGCATGATTTTTTGGGCAGAAAACATAAAATCAAGTTTTAATTAGTACAAATCCATTAATCTTTTAACTCGTCACACGTTTCTTCATCTCCTAATTAATAAAAGAGCTTTTTCCCGCAGGATGTGACATTTACAGCGTGTGAGTTCTTCAGACACATGAGTTAGAGAGACAGCACATTGTAACTTTTAGCACTAAAACATGTGTAAATGAGAGCTGGCTAGACCCTCCACAGATCTGACCTGTAACTTAGCAACGCTGCTTTAAAATTAATGTGTGTGTTTTTTTTAACCCAGTTCCAAAGGTGTCCCCGCCCCTGAAGGTGTCCCCGCCCCTTAAGGTGTCCCCGCCCCTTAAGGTGTCCCCGCCCCTGAAGGTGTCCCCGCCCCTTAAGGTGTCCCCGCCCCTTAAGGTGTCCCCGCCCCTGAAGGTGTCCCCGCCCCTTAAGGTGTCCCCGCCCCTGAAGGTGTCCCCGCCCCTGAAAGTGTCCCCACCCCTGAAGGTGTCCCCGCCCCTGAAGGTGTCCCCGCCCCTGAAGGTGTCCCTGCCCCTGAAGGTGTCCCCGCCCCTGAAGGTGTCCCCGCCCCTGAAGGTGTCCCCGCCCCTGAAGGTGTCCCCGCCCCTGAAGGTGTCCCAGCCCCCGCCCGCTCCAGGACAAGAGAGTCTGACAGGTTTGGGACAAAGACATGCCTTCAGTCTGACTTTCGTCCCCCTGTGTGTCCAGACTGTCTGCGCCGTCGCTGTTAGTGGCTCCGGGCTTGAGCAATCAGACCCGGGATCTGTGCCAGATTCTTCCAGGGGCCAACAAGAAACTGGAGACAATGGGGACTGAGAGACGCGCCAAATAACTGCTTTAATTATCTCCTTTGCACAATCTGTTTGAGGTGCATCGTTGACATAATAGGCTTACATTTATCCAAGAGGATATCATTTCATACTCGTTTGGACGTTATCTGAGTCTTATGAATGCTCGTGGAGCCACATTACATCTGCAGAGCTATAGCAGCCTCATCACAGTTATTATTTCTTCTATTATTGATAAAAATGCAGAGCCAAGTTGTTTTACAGAAGAATAAAATCTCTTTATATTTGAAAGAAACACGTTCCCCGCATTTGACCCATCCGTCTGGGATTGGGGGAGGAGCAGTCATCTGTGCTGCTGTGACTGAGCCAGAGCCGGAGCCGGAGCCGGAGCCGGAGCCGGAGCCGGAGCCGGCTCCGATGTGAAACGGAGGAACTTATTGGTCATTTATGATTCAGAACAAAATCAAACGTCTCTCACCTCAGAATAACAGAGATTTGTGCTTCGTTCTTTGAAGTCTACGATGTTTTCAGTCTCGTGATCTTTGTTCCATGTTTGTCCCCTGACCCGCTGACCACACTCATGTTTGTCCCCTGACCCGCTGACCACACTCATGTTTGTCCCCTGACCCGCTGACCACACTCATGTTTGTCCCCTGACTCGCTGACCACACTCATGTTTGTCCCCTGACTCGCTGACCACACTCATGTTTGTCCCCTGACTCGCTGACCACACTCATGTTTGTCCCCTGACTCGCTGACCACACTCATGTTTGTCCCCTGACCCGCTGACCACACTCATGTTTGTCCCCTGACCCGCTGACCACACTCATGTTTGTCCCCTGACCCGCTGACCACACTCATGTTTGTCCCCTGACCCGCTGACCACACATGTTTGTCCCCTGACCCGCTGACCACACTCATGTTTGTCCCCTGACCCGCTGACCACACTCATGTTTGTCCCCTGACCCGCTGACCACACTCATGTTTGTCCCCTGACTCGCTGACCACACTCATGTTTGTCCCCTGACTCGCTGACCACACTCATGTTTGTCCCCTGACCCGCTGACCACACTCATGTTTGTCCCCTGACCCGCTGACCACACTCATGTTTGTCCTCTGACTCGCTGACCACACTGATGTTTGTCCCCTGACTCGCTGACCACACTCATGTTTGTCCCCTGACCCGCTGACCACACTCATGTTTGTCCCCTGACCCGCTGACCACACTCATGTTTGTCCCCTGACTCGCTGACCACACTCATGTTTGTCCCCTGACTCGCTGACCACACTCATGTTTGTCCCCTGACCCGCTGACCACACTCATGTTTGTCCCCTGACCCGCTGACCACACTCATGTTTGTCCCCTGACTCGCTGACCACACTCATGTTTGTCCCCTGACCCGCTGACCACACTCATGTTTGTCCCGACTCGCTGACCACACTCATGTTTGTCCCCTGACCCGCTGACCACACTCATGTTTGTCCCCTGACCCGCTGACCACACTCATGTTTGTCCCCTGACTCGCTGACCACACTCATGTTTGTCCCCTGACCCGCTGACCACACTCATGTTTGTCCCCTGACTCGCTGACCACACTCATGTTTGTCCCCTGACTCGCTGACCACACTCATGTTTGTCCCCTGACTCGCTGACCACACTCATGTTTGTCCCCTGACTCGCTGACCACACTCATGTTTGTCCCCTGACTCGCTGACCACACTCATGTTTGTCCCCTGACCCGCTGACCACACTCATGTTTGTCCCCTGACCCGCTGACCACACTCATGTTTGTCCTCTGACCCGCTGACCACACTCATGTTTGTCCCCTGACCCGCTGACCACACTCATGTTTGTCCCCTGACCCGCTGACCACACTCATGTTTGTCCCCTGACCCGTTTGTCCTCTGACCCGCTGACCACACTCATGTTTGTCCCCTGACCCGCTGACCACACTCATGTTTGTCCCCTGACCCGCTGACCACACTCATGTTTGTCCCCTGACCCGTTTGTCCTCTGACCCGCTGACCACACTCATGTTTGTCCCCTGACCCGCTGACCACACTCATGTTTGTCCCCTGACCCGCTGACCACACTCATGTTTGTCCCCTGACCCGCTGACCACACTCATGTTTGTCCCCTGACCCGCTGACCACACTCATGTTTGTCCCCTGACCCGCTGACCACACTCATGTTTGTCCCCTGACCCGCTGACCACACTCATGTTTGTCCCCTGACCCGCTGACCACACTCATGTTTGTCCCCTGACCCGCTGACCACACTCACACTGGCTGCGTTTGGGAGTGTGTATTCTGCGTTTCCTCTGAACTGAAGGTTTGTGGTTCAAATCCTGACATAAAGAAAACATCTTTGGTCGAGCTGTTGAATTCACTGACCAACACGTTTGTAAAGCAGCTGAATGTTGCCGTGTCCTTGGGCCAGACACGTGTCCAGCCTCAGTCCAGTGTCTTTGATGTTAAACGATGGCATCGCTTTATGAAAATAGCCTTTTTCTTATTCGTGCTGAGCAAGAAGACAAATCTAACATAGAACTAAGGCAGTTTTAAACGATGGACATTCTAGAGCGTCGTGATGAGTCCGTCAGAGCCTTCATCCATCAAACCTTCTCACAAAGACTTTCCGTCCTTGTCCATCCAAATCCAATAAGGTTTTGACTTCCTGTTTCAAAAGGCCTCGAGCAACGATCTTGTTTTCTGGAAATACCACTCCCCCTCGGGTTAAACTCTTGCTCAGACTTTTGGCGCGTCTCCACCGTCTCCGCTCGCGATCGTTTGTCATTTCTTCTGTTTGTGGCCTGTCAGAGGCTCGTCCAGGCTCATCGCGGCTGCTGAGCAGATCACAGCGAGAAGGTCAGCTGTCAAAAACACTCGTCCATTTCTCAGATTTGTCAACGTCTTAAAAATGCATGTGAGCGATCCAAACCCGTATGTCCTCGTCCTCGTCCTCGTGTGGAGCGGGGGAGGGAAGTGTTGTTCTCAATGGCTTTTTAAAGATGTCGACTGGAAAATCAATATATCTCTTGTTTGTTATAAATTCTGTTCATTAAGTTGATGGTTTTGGATTTAGGGGGAAAAGTTCAGTTTTCAGAACAGGAGTTTGCATGTTCTACCTGTGTCTGGATGGATCTCCATTGTTTCCCATGAGTATGAGTAAACAGTTTTATACTTAAAGGCGTTATGGACGATTTTTCGGCGATTTGAGAACTCAGGTGGAAGTGCACATGCCACGCCCCCGTGCACATGCCACTCCCCCGTGCTCATGCCACTCCCCCGTGCACATGCCACTCCCCCGTGCACATGCCACTCCCCCGTGCTCATGACACTCCCCCGTGCACATGACACTCCCCCGTGCTCATGACACTCCCCCGTGCACATGCCACTCCCCCGTGCACATGCCACTCCCCCGTGCTCATGACACTCCCCCGTGCACATGCCACTCCCCCGTGCTCATGACACTCCCCCGTGCTCATGACACTCCCCCGTGCACATGACACTCCCCCGTGCTCATGCCACTCCCCCGTGCGCATGCCACTCCCCCGTGCACATGCCACTCCCCCGTGCTCATGCCACTCCCCCGTGCTCATGCCACTCCCCCGTGCTCATGCCACTCCCCCGTGCTCATGCCACTCCCCCGTGCACATGCCACTCCCCCGTGCTCATGCCACTCCCCCGTGCACATGCGACTCCCCCGTGCACATGACACTCCCCCGTGCTCATGCCACTCCCCGTCGCGCTCCCATTAGCGCGACGGATCACATCGCATCTCGTCTCCCGTAGATTTCCGTCTCTTCTGAGACAGCTCGAACTGTCTTTCTCTGTCTTAATTTTGTCCTGTACACTGAGGGAACTATATTACGATAGATCCATGCGCTTAGACACGCGGAAACGTGCTGCTCTCGGGGGACGAGCTGCACGCGGCTGCAGGTGAACGAGGCTCTGCAGGTGAACGAGGCTCTGCAGGTGAACGAGGCTCTGCAGGTGAACCAGGCTCTGCAGGTGAACGAGGCTCTGCAGGTGAACCAGGCTCTGCAGGTGAACGAGGCTCTGCAGGTGAACGAGGCTCTGCAGGTGAACCAGGCTCTGCAGGTGAACCAGGCTCTGCAGGTGAACGAGGCTCTGCAGGTGAACCAGGCTCTGCAGGTGAACCAGGCTCTGCAGGTGAACAAGGCTCTGCAGGTAAACAAGGCTCTGCAGGTGAGCAGTAGGTGCGTTTTATGATTGACACGTGGCATGACTAATGGACAGTCCACGCCACGAGGAAATGAGACTCAGATTTGGGCCAAAGAAATCGTCCATTCAACCTTTAAATAATCACCATTACCCGAGTTAGGGAGAGTATACTATTTAAAGTATAAGACCGCCTCACACCGTGATGACCGCCTCACACCGTGATGACCTCCTCACACCATGATGACCTCCTCACACCGTGATGACCTCCTCACACCATGATGACCGCCTCACACCGTGATGACCTCCTCACACCGTGATGACTGCCTCACACCGTGATGACCTCCTCACACCGTGATGACCTCCTCACACCATAATGACCTCCTCACACCATGATGACCTCATCACACCGTGATGACCGCCTCACACCGTGATGACCTCCTCACACCGTGATGACCGCCTCACACCGTGATGACCGCCTCACACCGTGATGACCTCCTCACACCGTGATGACCTCCTCACACCGTGATGACCGCCTCACACCGTGATGACCTCCTCACACGGTGATGACCTCCTCACACCATAATGACCTCCTCACACCATAATGACCTCCTCACACCATAATGACCTCCTCACACCATAATGACCTCCTCACACCGTGATGACCTCATCACACCGTGATGACCGCCTCACACCGTGATGACCTCATCACACCGTGATGACCGCCTCACACCGTGATGACCTCCTCACACGGTGATGACCTCCTCACACCGTAATGACCTCCTCACACCGTGATGACCTCCTCACACCATGATGACCTCATCACACCGTGATGACCTCATCACACCGTGATGACCGCCTCACACCGTGATGACCTCATCACACCGTGATGACCGCCTCACACCGTGATGACCTCCTCACACCGTGATGACCGCCTCACACCGTGATGACCGCCTCACACCGTGATGACCTCCTCACACCGTGATGACCGCCTCACACCGTGATGACCTCCTCACACGGTGATGACCTCCTCACACCATAATGACCTCCTCACACCGTGATGACCTCCTCACACCATAATGACCTCCTCACACCGTGATGACCTCCTCACACCGTGATGACCTCCTCACACCGTGATGACCGCCTCACACCGTGATGACCTCCTCACACGGTGATGACCTCCTCACACCGTGATGACCTCCTCACACGGTGATGACCTCCTCACACCATAATGACCTCCTCACACCGTGATGACCTCCTCACACCGCTCAGAGCAGGTGTTTGCAGCTGTGTTTTAACCATGTCGGCTTCAGCAGCGCTCTGACCTAACGACACACGGCAAATATTAAACTCCCTGCGAGCGCACGACCAGCACACCAAACTGACCGAATGTAGGCCCAGTTTAAGGAAGAGAGACTTAAAGAGAAGCATGTGGCCTGTGCTCACACAGAGGATGTGTGATGACCCCTGACACTTGGACAGCAGCGGAGCAGAGATGTGACGTGGTGATTACCGTAATGTTCAGTTTCTGCTCACTTGAGATGGATTCTCAGATGATCCATCTTCTGCGTCCTGGCTTCACTCTCTTAAACTCAGTCCAACTCGCCGTGTCGCGCTGGCTCGTCCTCACGTCTGCATGAGTCTGTTGGAGTGGAGAGCGAGTCTGTATCTCTGCTTTTACACCGTGATGAAAGCCCCGCCGCACAGGGGAGTCCAGCCCCACCTCTAGTGCGCCCTCACTTATTTACATCTCACTGCCACTTTTCACTGGCGTCCAATATGAAGATGAATGCCGCACTAGCTGCGTTTTTGTCCTGGCGATTTGGTAAAATGTTTAGCCAGATTTATGATGCAGATCCAGAGTAACCCTCCTCATTAAGACTTAATGCCAGCTATTCATTACCGCCGGCCAAGATGCTAATGACACGATTTATCAACCCAGAATAGAGCCTGTCAGGCAGGTGCGGGCGTGGGGGGGTGGGGGGTAACACACTGTGAGAACCAGGGCTGAGCGTGTACCCGGCGGGCAGGAGGGCACTGGCACTGGGTCAGTTAAACACACCCGACTGACAGAAGGTCTCAGTCTGGTCGCCGCCTCCTCCTCTGCGTCTCAAGCCAAACTCAGACAGAACTGTGCAATCAGGTGTGTTTATTTCAGTGACACGTGTGAAACAAGGAGGTCATCGGTCACCTGTCATATTCAGAACAAAATCACACTTCTCTCTCTTCAGATTGTGCTGTTTGTGGGTTTGATTTGACCCTGTGGACCGTGTGTGGAAAAGTGACATAGTGCATCTTTAATTGGGTCCTTATGATCAACTTTTGGACACCATTATTTTTGAAATGATGGGGAAACAAATGTATGTAAAATGTCCCCCTGATGCAGCGCTCACTGTGTGAATGAGTCTTTTGTACTGCCTGGAACTTTATCATCTTAAGGAACCGAAAACCTGCCGCCTGGGCTCACGGAGGAGAAATGCCAGAGAAATGGTGAAACCAAAATGACAAACAGCACGAGCCCGAGGTTCAGCCCGCTCTGCTCCTGAATCATCTCACGGCAGACCTGGTTTAGACCTGCTCTAGTCCTGCTCTGGTCCTGCTCTGGTCCTGAGTCCTGCTCTGGTCCTGCTCTGGTCCTGAGTCCTGCTCTGGTCCTGCTCTGGTCCTGAGTCCTGCTCTGGTCCTGCTCGGGTCCTGCTCTAGTCCTGCTCTGGTCCTGCTCTAGTCCTGCTCGGGTCCTGCTCTGGTCCTGAGTCCTGCTCTAGTCCTGCTCTAGTCCTGCTCTGCTCCTGCTATGGTCCTGCTCTGGTCCTGAGTCCTGCTCTGGTCCTGCTCTGGTCCTGAGTCCTGCTCTGGTCCTGAGTCCTGCTCTGGTCCTGCTCTGGTCCTGCTCTAGTCCTGCTCTAGTCCTGCTCTAGTCCTGCTCGGGTCCTGCTCTGGTCCTGCTCGGGTCCTGCTCTGGTCCTGGTCTGGTCCTGCTCTAGTCCTGCTCTGGTCCTGCTCTAGTCCTGCTCGGGTCCTGCTCTGGTCCTGCTCTGGTCCTGCTCTGGTCCTGCTCTAGTCCTGCTCTAGTCCTGCTCTGGTCCTGCTCTAGTCCTGCTCGGGTCCTGCTCTGGTCCTGAGTCCTGCTCTAGTCCTGCTCTAGTCCTGCTCTGGTCCTGCTCTAGTCCTGCTCTAGTCCTGCTCTGGTCCTGCTCTAGTCCTGCTCTAGTCCTGCTCTAGTCCTGCTCGGGTCCTGCTCTGGTCCTGAGTCCTGCTCTAGTCCTGCTCTAGTCCTGCTCTGGTCCTGCTCTAGTCCTGCTCTAGTCCTTCTCTGGTCCTGAGTCCTGCTCTGGTCCTGCTCTGCTCCTGCTCTGGTCCTGAGTCCTGCTCTGGTCCTGCTCTGCTCCTGCTCTGGTCCTGCTCTGGTCCTGCTCTAGTCCTGCTCTAGTCCTGCTCGGGTCCTGCTCTGGTCCTGAGTCCTGCTCTAGTCCTGCTCTAGTCCTGCTCTGGTCCTGCTCTAGTCCTGCTCTAGTCCTTCTCTGGTCCTGAGTCCTGCTCTGGTCCTGCTCTGGTCCTGCTCTAGTCCTGCTCTGGTCCTGCTCTAGTCCTACTCTAGTCCTGCTCGGGTCCTGCTCGGGTCCTGGTCTGGTCCTGCTCTGGTCCTGCTCGGGTCCTGCTCTGGTCCTGCTCTGGTCCTGCTCTGGTCCTGCTCTGGTCCTGCTCGGGTCCTGCTCTGGTCCTGGTCTGGTCCTGCTCTGGTCCTGCTCGGGTCCTGCTCTGGTCCTGCTCGGGTCCTGCTCTGGTCCTGGTCTGGTCCTGCTCTGGTCCTGCTCGGGTCCTGCTCTGGTCCTGCTCTGGTCCTGCTCGGGTCCTGCTCTGGTCCTGCTCTGGTCCTGTAGTGCGCCCACAGTCTGTTCTCTAAATTGAACGGCTGCATTTCTGTGGCGGGCTCTGGAATGTTCCGGCAGGAGGCTTTCTGCTCAGACTCGCGGTGAGGAAAGGATCCGGTTTAGAGTCTGTAAAACTCTACAAGGCTCAAACCAGCGGCTGCTTCTTCTGTTCAGGCAGAAAAAATGATCCATCACAATCCAACTTTACCAAGACAACTCCTGTTCCATGATTATTGAAATGCTCGTTAGTCCGTTCCAAAACTCAGTGTGTGTGACGGCAGTGGTGCAGTGGGGTCAGCAGATACCCTTTAACCACAGGGTTGCAGGGTCAACAATCACGTGTATGGTCCTGGTGTTGCTTACAGTATGTGTGGGTTGTGACAGGAAGGGCATCTGACTTTTACTCTGGATTTCAGTCGCTTCAAGTTTGTCTTGCACGACACATTTTACACTCAAAATTTAGACGACCTGAAAATCTCAACATAGAATATTGAAAAAGTGAATTTGTCATTTTGAATTTTTAAACTGAGAAAAACACTGCAAAAAAATCAGTTTGGATCCCACCGGGTTTATATCTGTACATAAAACTATCTGTATTCAAGTGTGGAAATCTATGAACATGAATCATTTTTGGTGTGAAATGATTGGCGCTGGCGGGCGTGGTGGGCGATGATGATGGCGCTGGCGGCGTGATGGGCTGATGGCGCTGGCGGGCGTGGTGGGCGATGATGATGGCGCTGGCGGGCGTGGTGGGCGATGATGATGGCGCTGGCGGGCGTGGTGGGCGATGATGCTGGCGGGCGTGGTGGGCGATGATGATGGCGCTGGCGGGCGTGGCGGGCTGATGGCGCTGGCGGGCGTGGTGGGCGATGATGATGGCGCTGGCGGGCGTGGTGGGCGATGATGCTGGCGGGCGTGGTGGGCGATGATGATGGCGCTGGCGGGCGTGGTGGGCGATGATGATGGCGCTGGCGGGCGTGACGGGCTGATGGCGCTGGCGGGCGTGGTGGGCGATGATGATGGCGCTGGCGGGCGTGGTGGGCGATGATGATGGCGCTGGCGGGCGTGGCGGGCTGATGGCGCTGGCGGGCGTGGTGGGCGATGATGATGGCGCTGGCGGGCGTGGTGGGCGATGATGCTGGCGGGCGTGGTGGGCGATGATGATGGCGCTGGCGGGCGTGACGGGCTGATGGCGCTGGCGGGCGTGGTGGGCGATGATGATGGCGCTGGCGGGCGTGGTGGGCGATGATGATGGCGCTGGCGGGCTGATGGCGCTGGCGGGCGTGGTGGGCGATGATGATGGCGCTGGCGGGCGTGGTGGGCGATGATGATGGCGCTGGCGGGCGTGGTGGGCGATGATGATGGCGCTGGCGGGCGTGGTGGGCGATGATGATGGCGCTGGCGGGCGTGGCGGGCTGATGGCGCTGGCGGGCGTGGTGGGCGATGATGATGGCGCTGGCGGGCGTGGTGGGCGATGATGATGGCGCTGGCGGGCGTGGCGGGCAATGATGATGGCGCTGGCGGGCGTGGTGGGCGATGATGCTGGCGGGCGTGGTGGGCGATGATGATGGCGCTGGCGGGCGTGGTGGGCGATGATGATGGCGCTGGCGGGCGTGACGGGCTGATGGCGCTGGCGGGCGTGGTGGGCGATGATGATGGCGCTGGCGGGCGTGGTGGGCGATGATGATGGCGCTGGCGGGCGTGGCGGGCTGATGGCGCTGGCGGGCGTGGTGGGCGATGATGATGGCGCTGGCGGGCGTGGTGGGCGATGATGCTGGCGGGCGTGGTGGGCGATGATGATGGCGCTGGCGGGCGTGACGGGCTGATGGTGCTGGCGGGCGTGGTGGGCGATGATGATGGCGCTGGCGGGCGTGGTGGGCGATGATGATGGCGCTGGCGGGCGTGGCGGGCTGATGGCGCTGGCGGGCGTGGTGGGCGATGATGATGGCGCTGGCGGGCGTGGTGGGCGATGATGCTGGCGGGCTTGGTGGGCGATGATGATGGCGCTGGCGGGCGTGACGGGCTGATGGTGCTGGCGGGCGTGGTGGGCGATGATGATGGCGCTGGCGGGCGTGGCGGGCTGATTGCGCTGGCGGGCGTGGTGGGCGATGATGATGGCGCTGGCGGGCGTGGCGGGCTGATGGCGCTGGCGGGCGTGGTGGGCGATGATGATGGCGCTGGCGGGCGTGGTGGGCTATGATGATGTAGTGTCCCTGTGTGTAGAGCTGTGTGTAGCTGCATGTTAGCCCCCCGTCTCGTGCCGCATCGTTAGCGTGTTGGTAGCTCAGTGTTTTTTGTGCTCTGAGTCCTTTTTGTTATGTTTTGTTTTTCTTTTTTGTTTTTCTTTCTTTCTTTCGTTTCTTTCACTGTCATTCTCATTCCATCACTGTCCCCGCCCCCTGGCCTCCCTTGCCCCTCCCCTCAGACGTAGCCCTGCCCTCTGGCCCCTCCCCCTCACTGACTCCTAACACTACTGACCATGTAACGCCAGGCTTGGGAGGCGTGTCTGACTCGGCAGGCCCCACCCCCTCTGCGCCACGGGACCTGGTGGCGTCTCTGGTGTCCACGCGATTCGTCAAACTCACCTGGCGCCCGCCGGTCGAGCCGCACGGGGAGGAGCTCATGTACTCTGTGTTCTACAGCCCAGAGGGGACCAGCAGGTAAGGGGACACTTGGGGACACTAGGGGGAGCTTGGGGACTGTCCCGGGGTAATGTCCAGAGAGGAAGTCCGTCATTTCACTGTGGAATGAATGAAGGCGTCAAACTAACGAGAGATGTGACGTGTGCAGAGGGGTTTGTAAGTATTAAGGCTCTTAAAGGGCCAGTGCAGATTTAAATGAGTCTGAGTGTGAGTCAGAGTGTGAGTCTGAGAGCGAGAGTCTGAGAGTCTGAGAGCGTGAGTCTGAGAGCGAGAGTCTGAGAGCGAGAGTCTGAGAGCGAGAGTCTGAGAGCGTGAGTCTGAGAGCGTGAGTCTGAGAGCGAGAGTCTGAGAGCGTGAGTCTGAGAGCGTGAGTCTGAGAGCGAGAGTCTGAGAGCGAGAGTCTGAGAGCGAGAGTCTGAGAGCGAGAGTCTGAGAGCGTGAGTCTGAGAGCGAGAGTCTGAGAGCGAGAGTCTGAGAGCGAGAGTCTGAGAGCGAGAGTCTGAGAGCGTGAGTCTGAGAGCGTGAGTCTGAGAGCGAGAGTCTGAGAGCGTGAGTCTGAGAGCGTGAGTCTGAGAGCGAGAGTCTGAGAGCGTGAGTCTGAGAGCGTGAGTCTGAGAGCGTGAGTCTGAGAGCGAGAGTCTGAGAGCGAGAGTCTGAGAGCGTGAGTCTGAGAGCGTGAGTCTGAGAGCAAGAGTCTGAGAGTCTGAGAGCGAGAGTCTGAGAGCGTGAGTCTGAGAGCGTGAGTCTGAGAGCAAGAGTCTGAGAGTCTGAGAGCGAGAGTCTGAGAGCGAGAGTCTGAGAGCGACAGTCTGAGAGCGTGAGTCTGAGAGCGACAGTCTGAGAGCGTGAGTCTGAGAGCGAGAGTCTGAGAGCGTGAGTCTGAGAGTCTGAGAGCGACAGTCTGAGAGCGTGAGTCTGAGAGTGAGAGCGAGAGTCTGAGAGCGAGAGTCTGAGAGTCAGAGTCTGAGAGTCTGAGAGCGTGAGTCTGAGAGCGAGAGTCTGAGAGCCAGAGTCTGAGAGCGAGAGTCTGAGAGCGTGAGTCTGAGAGTGAGAGCGAGAGTCTGAGAGCGAGAGTCTGAGAGTCAGAGTCTGAGAGTCTGAGAGCGAGAGTCTGAGAGCGAGAGTCTGAGAGTCAGAGTCTGAGAGTCTGAGAGCGTGAGTCTGAGAGCGTGAGTCTGAGAGTCTGAGAGCGTGAGTCTGAGAGCGTGAGTCTGAGAGTCTGAGAGTCTGAGAGCGTGAGTCTGAGAGCGTGAGTCTGAGAGCGTGAGTCTGAGAGCGTGAGTCTGAGAGCGTGAGTCTGAGAGCGAGAGTCTGAGAGCGTGAGTCTGAGAGTGAGAGCGAGAGTCTGAGAGCGAGAGTCTGAGAGTCAGAGTCTGAGAGTCTGAGAGCGAGAGTCTGAGAGTCAGAGTCTGAGAGTCTGAGAGCGTGAGTCTGAGAGCGTGAGTCTGAGAGTCTGAGAGCGTGAGTCTGAGAGCGTGAGTCTGAGAGTCTGAGAGTCTGAGAGCGTGAGTCTGAGAGCGTGAGTCTGAGAGCGTGAGTCTGAGAGCGTGAGTCTGAGAGCGTGAGTCTGAGAGCGTGAGTCTGAGAGCGTGAGTCTGAGAGTCAGAGTCTGAGAGTCAGAGTCTGAGAGTCAGAGTCTGAGAGCCAGAGTCTGAGAGCGTGAGTCTGAGAGCGTGAGTCTGAGAGCGAGAGTCTGAGAGCGAGAGTCTGAGAGCGAGTTTACTCTCATGTGTGCGCATGAGTGTTATGATTAAAATGAGACAACTCTGGTTGGACATCCCTGTCACAACATGACAGATCACATGAGAGGTCACATGACATGTCACATGACAGGTCACATGTCATGTGACCTGTCATGTGCTGCTAAATGGTCCCTAATTATGACAGAAACGATTTGCATTTGTGATAAAAGTATATGACATGCTGTTCTCTTAAAGGTCCTTGTAACAGTGAAATACTTTTACATTATTGTTTGTGTGAAAAACAAGCCTATATACTATATACAAGTTATGTATGATATAATATACGATCATATATTATTAATAATAATAATAATAATAATAATAGGGGTCACACTTGACATAATGACAGTTTATGCTCCAGTTCTGTTCTAGTTCCACTTTGTGAACACGGATCATCTTTAAACCAAAAATAACTTTACATGTTTTAATCAACTTGAATGTGATCAAATATATTCCATAATAATCTCATCAGTCAAGTTTTACTTTCAGAAAACAAGATTAGACAAAGTACAAAAGTTAAGTACTGTACTTACGTTTTTAGGGATCTGTGAAGTACATGTCACAGTGGATACTTTTACTTTCACTACTTTTGAGTGCAGTATCTGTACTTTCTACTGCAGTATATGAGGTGTTCATGTTGACGTCAGGACAGTTCTTTAATAGTTCTCAAAATCTGAGTGAAGTACTTTTACTTTTTACTGAACTTAATTAGTTCAAAATGATTCTTTACTACTTTTACTTGAGTAGATGTTTGTCACTTTAACACGGCTGAAAAGCGTCTTAAAGTTGTTTAAAACCTGTTGTTTTCATTTTAAACGTACATTTAAACTCTTTAAAGCTGTAAAGCTCCTACATTTACATTTTAAGTCTTTCTCCCAAGACACAGTTACAGTTTAGGCTCCAGAGAACGTGCTTCTGTTGCCATGGTTACAGCGGCCATCTTGTGAGAAGCAGAACAATTCTAATTGAAAATATGTAAATAAAACAATCATAGATTAAAGTGATTCAATTAACACATAATGATATATTGAAGTCCTAATATTGCAGAGAAAATGAATATTCACAGAAAAACAAAAAAAAGACAGAAGTCAAATGAAAATAATTTAAAAATCTAAGTATTTAAGAGAAAAATTGTAATTAAAAGTGCAACTCTCTCTTAGTTTGTTTGAGCTCTTTAGTAGAGTTTTCATGGAGCTGGAAGTGGTTACTATAGGTTATATATATAGGTTACTATGGTGACTATCTAGCATTGCTCATTAACCTGACCCTTGTTTGTGTGTGTGCGCCCTCTAGGGAGCGAGTGGTGAACTGCAGCCGTCCTGGGGAGGTGCAGGTGACCATCCAGAGCCTCCTGCCCGACACCAAGTACCGCTTCAGGGTCGTGGGCCACAACCTGCACGGGCCGGGCGAGAGCAGCGCCCCGCTCAAGGTGGACACCCAGGCTGAAGGTAACCCTGTGCACACGTTAGGGACACGTCAGGGACACGAGAGGGTCATGTCAGGGACACACGTCAGGGACACAAGAGGGTCATGTCCCTAACACGAGAGGGACATGAGAGGGACATGTGTGGGACACGAGAGGGTCATGTCAGGGACACACGAGAGGGACAGGTGAGGGACACGAGAGGGTCATGTCCCTGACACGAGAGGGACAGGTGAGGGACACGAGAGGGACAGGTGAGGGACACGAGAGGGTCATGTCCCTGACACGAGAGGGACACGAGAGGGACAGGTGAGGGACACGAGAGGGTCATGTCCCTGACACGAGAGGGACAGGTGAGGGACACGAGAGGGACAGGTGAGGGACACGAGAGGGTCATGTCCCTGACACGAGAGGGACAGGTGAGGGACACGAGAGGGTCATGTCCCTGACACGAGAGGGACAGGTGAGGGACACGAGAGGGACAGGTGAGGGACACGAGTGGGTCATGTCCCTGACAAGTGAGGGACACGTGAGGGACACATGAGGTAGACGAGAGGGACATGTCCCTGACACTTGAGGGACATGACCCTCACGTGTCATGTCACATGTCAGGGACAGGTGAGGGATAACCCGAGTACAACCCGAGTATAACCCGAATATAACCCGAGTACAACCCGAGTATAACCCGAATATAACCCGAGTACAACCCGAGTATAACCCGAGTATAACCCAAATATAACCCGAGTATAACCCGAATATAACCCGAGTATAACCCGAATATAACCCGAGTATAACCCGAGTACAACCCGAGTATAACCCGAATATAACCCGAGTATAACCCAAATATAACCCGAGTATAACCCAAATATAACCCGAGTATAACCCAAATATAACCCGAGTATAACCCGAGTATAACCCGAATATAGCCCGAGTATAACCCGAATATAACCCGAGTATAACCCGAGTATAACCCGAGTATAACCCGAGTATAACCAGAATATAACCCGAGTATAACCCGAGTATAACCCGAGTATAACCCGAATATAACCCGAGTATAACCCGAATATAACCCGAATATAACCCGAGTATAACCCGAATATAACCCGAATATAACCCGAGTATAACCCGAATATAACCCGAATATAACCCGAGTATAACCCGAGTATAACCCAAATATAACCCGAATATAACCCGAATATAACCCGAGTATAACCCGAATATAACCCGAGTATAACCCGAGTATAACCCGAGTATAACCCGAATATAACCCGAATATAACCCGAATATAACCCGAATATAACCCGAGTATAACCCGAGTATAACCCGAGTATAACCCGAGTATAACCCGAGTATAACCCGAGTATAACCCGAATATAACCCGAATATAACCCGAGTATAACCCGAATATAACCCGAATATAACCACTTCCAAAGTGTGACGGGACACGAGAGGGTCATGTCCCTGACACGAGAGGGACAGGTGAGGGACACGAGAGGGACAGGTGAGGGACACGAGAGGGTCATGTCCCTGACACGTGAGGGACACATGAGGGACACGAGTGGGTCATGTCCCTGACAAGTGAGGGACACGTGAGGGACACATGAGGTACACGAGAGGGACATGTCCCTGACAAGTGAGGGACACGTGAGGGACACATGAGGGACACGAGTGGGTCATGTCCCTGACAAGTGAGGGACACGTGAGGGACACATGAGGGACACGAGTGGGTCATGTCCCTGACAAGTGAGGGACACGTGAGGGACACATGAGGTACACGAGAGGGACATGTCCCTGACACTTGAGGGACATGACCCTCACGTGTCATGTCACATGTCAGGGACAGGTGAGGGATAACCCGAGTACAACCCGAGTATAACCCGAATATAACCCGAGTATAACCCGAATATAACCCGAGTATAACCCGAGTATAACCCGAATATAACCCGAGTTTAACCCGAGTATAACCCGAGTATAACCCGAGTATAACCCGAATATAACCCGAATATAACCCGAGTATAACCCGAATATAACCCGAGTATAACCCGAATATAACCCGAATATAACCCGAGTATAACCCGAATATAACCCGAATATAACCCGAGTATAACCCGAATATAACCCAAATATAACCCGAGTATAACCCGAATATAACCCGAATATAACCCGAGTATAACCCGAGTATAACCCGAATATAACCCAAATATAACCCGAGTATAACCCGAATATAACCACTTCCAAAGTGCCCAGGCCCCTGGGTGCTGATGCACTTCCAAACATGTTCTGACACAAACACAGGGGCCCCAGAGGGAGCAGGGCATTAAGACCACCAGCATCACTCAAGCACACGGCCTCTGTGTCGCCCCCATCTGCTGTGGGTGGGGCTCGTGGGGCGGGGCACGTGGGGCGGGGCACGTGGGGCTGGGCACGTGGGGCGGGGCGCTTTATCTTGACTGACCTGGATCTCATTTGTCAGAGAAAGTACACGTCAGCGTAATATTAGAGTCAAGACTCTTGCTGAAGAAAAGAAATAAAAATAAAATGAATGACTGGAATGAGCTGAATCTCTGCTTCATCTGACCATGTGTTTGTCCAGAAGTGCATTGACAGGGCAAGAAACGCTGACCACTGGTGAATTGTCTGAACTATGTAGAAAAAGTCTCAAATCTCCATCACATTGAGAGTCTTTTCCTTTAATCCTTAATCATCACAATTAAAGAATGAGTTGACTTAAATACAATTATTGATTCATAGACTTAAAAATGAAAGTCACAAATGTAACTGCGAAAGAAGAGAAACATTTAAACTGAGTGATTTCTGAGGCTTCGAGCAAAACCTCATAAACTGGATTAAAATGAAGTGAGTGTAAACGAAACCAAATACAGTTCAGTTCAAGTGTAATTAAACGTCACATTTACAACACAAAGACCAGACTATGAAGTACAAATGACATCACACACTGGGCGAGATTAAAAGACCAAGATATCCTGTCCTGACTTTGGATGTGACAGAAAGAAACAACTCCAGGTGTTTTTGATGAGAGAACAAAATAGTTATAACATATTTAAAAGGACCAAAAGTACATTTAGCATAATGTGTCCTTTAATTGTTTCAGCCCAATTGAGAACAAATGGAACAATAGGATAAGCAACTCACATATTAGTCAATTACATTTGTTTTATATCTTAAAATAAAAGGATCGATGTATTTCTGTTGTTGGGGTTCAGCTCCCCACAGTGTCCACTCAGACTCTTGTCCTTTAATGTCACAAAATGAGACAAATGGAACATTTGCGTCTCCATCTGTGAGTGCTCAGACTAAACAGCCTCATTTTGCCCCATTTCTGTCCACTTCCCTTTGTCCAGTATGATTTAGAGAGCCTCATTAGCTTGTTAGGACTCGAGGACACGAGGACACGCCCACCACAAGGACAAGGGTCTTTTGTTTGTTTAGTTCTTTTTTATTTACACGTTGAAGAGGAAAAGCCCACGTCGTCTGGTCCACGTGGACTTGAAGTGGCCTTAAACTAAAGGGATTTCCCTCGTCTGGCCCGTGCTCCATCATGCTCACTATGTAGGTCACCATTATGGTCACTATGTAGGTCACCATCATGGTCACTATGTAGGTCACCATCATGGTCACTATGTAGGTCACCATCATGGTCACTATATAGGTCACCATCATGCTCACTATGTAGGTCACCATCATGCTCACTATGTAGGTCACCATCATGGTCACTATGTAGGTCACTGCCTGCATCCTCCCAGGTCTCTACATGTGTCCTTGACCAGAGGGCACACACACTACACACTCTACACTCTCTACACACACTCTACACTCTCTACACTCTCTACACACACTCTACACACACTCTACACTCTCTACACACACTCTACACTCTCTACACTCTCTACACACACTCTACACACTCTCTACACTCTCTACACACACTCTACACTCTCTACACACACTCTACACTCTCTACACACACTCTACACACACTCTACACTCTCTACACACATTGTACACACACTCTACACACTCTACACACATTGTACACACACTCTACACACACTCTACACACATTGTACACACACTCTACACTCTCTACACATACTCTACACACACTCTACACTCTCTACACACACTCTACACACACTCTACACACACTCTACACACACTCTACACTCTCTACACATACTCTACACACACTCTACACTCTCTACACACACTCTACACACACTCTACACTCTACACACACTACACACACTCTACACACATTGTACACACACTCTACACACACTCTACACACACTCTACACACACTCTACACTCTCTACACATACTCTACACACACTCTACACTCTCTACACACACTCTACACACACTCTACACTCTACACACGCTCTACACACACTCTACACACTCTACACTCTCTACACACACTCTACACACACTCTACACACACTCTACACACACTCTACACACACTCTACACACACTCTACACACACTCTACACACTCTACACTCTCTACACACACTCTACACACATTGTACACACACTCTACACATTTTACACACTCTCTACACACACTCTCTACACACTACACACACTCTACATCAGGGGTGGGCAATTATTTTCCTCCGAGGGCCATATTTGAATCCAGGCTTGTAGTGGAGGGCCGGCCCGCCATCATTGATGTGAAAAAAAAGTCTAAAAAAATTCATATCAAATAAAATATCACTTTTCTGTCAAATATAGGCTATTGAATCTATTGTTTAATTCATTTCACATCATATTTATTAAGGATACAAGTGCAGACAGATGCTTGAGGGCAAAAAAGGAACAAAAAAAAACATTAAAAAATAAATAAATAATTAAATATTACTTGGACAAGCTTGGCAGGCCAGATTAAAAGGCCCAGCGGGCCGGATGTGGCCCGCGGGCCGTAGTTTGCCCACCCCTGCTCTACACACTACACACTCTACACACCTCAGAGGGTCCGCATTAGGGCCTCAGGGTCCGCTGTAGGGCCTGAGGATCCGTAGTAGGGCCTCAGGGTCCGCAGTAGGGCCTCAGTGGGTCCGCAGTAGGGCCTCAGGGTCCCCAGTAGGGCCTGAGGATCCGTAGTAGGCCCTCAGGGTCCGCAGTAGGGCCTCAGTGGGTCCGCAGTAGGGCCTCAGGGTCCCCAGTAGGGCCTCAGGGTCCGCAGTAGGCCCTCAGGGTCCGCAGTAGGCCCTCAGGGTCCGCAGTAGGGCCTCAGGTAGGGCCTCAGGGTCCGCAGTAGGGCCTCAGGGTCTGCAGTAGGGCCTCAGGGTCCCCAGTAGGGCCTCAGGGTCCGCAGTAGGGTCTCAGTGGGTCCCCAGTAGGGCCTCAGGGTCCGCAGTGGGGCCTCAGGGTCCCCAGTAGGGCCTCATGGTCCGCAGTAGGGCCTCAGTGGGTCCCCAGTAGGGCCTCAGGGTCCGCATTAGGGCCTCAGTGTGTCCGCAGTAGGGCCTCAGGGTCCGCAGTAGGGCCTCAGGGTCCGCAGTAGGGCCTCAGGGGTCCGCAGTAGGGCCTCAGGGTCCGCAGTAGGGCCTCTCTGTCTTCTGGTATGAAGTGTGTGTTCTCTCTCTCCAGTCCAAGTGCCCGGTCCAGCTCCAAACCTTCAGGCTGCGTCCAGCTCGCCGACCTCTGTGACCTTGAGCTGGGACAAACCTCTGACCGGCAACGGAGACATCCTCAACTACAGGCTCTACTACAGCGACGGCGGCGGCGGCGGCACCGAGCAGGTACTACGCTGCCTGAGCCCGCGCGGGGGCCACTCCTGACCTCTGGGGTTCATTCAAACGAGTTCTGACAAATGTAGTGACTAGTGAGTGACCAGTGAGTGACCAGTGAGCGGAGGCACTTTGCCCTCTCAACAGTTCAAATCTCATTGACTCATGTTTCTCCCTCTGAAGAACTGAACAAACTGAAGAATCTGTTCTGATTGAAGTAGATGTCAATATTCAGTAAGATTTAATTTACTCAGATACTGAATTGACCTTTTTGATCTCATTATGTCCAAAAGAAGCAAGAAAAGCTCAATCCATTTTTCAGATTTATATGTCCCAAATATATAATTTAATTTTAATCAAATGCCTTCTTTTTAAGTCAAAGTGATGAAAAACTTGTGATACATTTTTCTTACACGTTCCATTCTTTTGTTGAAGCTAAAGACGTTTTTAAATTAGAACTCTAAATTTAAGAACGAGCTAAGCAGAAAGTATCATACAACAATAAGTACATATAATACAAATAATATTCTTTTGACGTTAATTACAGGTTTTGCATCAAAGATGGAGTTTGTAGATTATACCGCGCTCTCATATTCACTTTCCTGGTGTCACGTTTTATTCAGCAGGACCAGAGCCTGGTGCTTTATTTCGCTGGGCTCATTAGATCAGCGGGGCTCCGGGGCTCCGGGGCTCCGGGGCTCCGGGGCCTCATTTCTTAGTGACGAGGGGCCTCCTGACCACAGCAGTCCAACCTGAGGACTCTTGTACTGTGAGAGAAAAAGCCTCTGTATCTCAAGCTCAGCTCCACACTCACTCCAGCCGAATCCCTGTCAGCACCCTGACGGCCCCTGTCAGCACCCTGACGGCCCCTGTCAGCACCCTGACGGCCCCTGGTGGTCATGTATCAGAACACAGCCTTAACATAAAAAACAGTTGGAAGTGGACACACCCTCCTGCTCCGGACACACCCTCCTACTCCGGACACACCCTCCTGCTCTGGACACACCCTCCTGCTCTGGACACACCCTCCTGCTCTGGACACACCCTCCTGCTCTGGACACACCCTCCTACTCCGGACACACCCTCCTGCTCTGGACACACCCTCCTACTCCGGACACACCCTCCTGCTCTGGACACACCCTCCTGCTCCGGACACACCCTCCTACTCCGGACACACCCTCCTGCTCTGGACACACCCTCCTGCTCTGGACACACCCTCCTACTCCGGACACACCCTCCTGCTCTGGACACACCCTCCTACTCCGGACACACCCTCCTGCTCTGGACACACCCTCCTGCTCCGGACACACCCTCCTACTCCGGACACACCCTCCTGCTCTGGACACACCCTCCTACTCCGGACACACCCTCCTGCTCTGGACACACCCTCCTGCTCCGGACACACCCTCCTACTCCGGACACACCCTCCTGCTCTGGACACACCCTCCTACTCCGGACACACCCTCCTGCTCTGGACACACCCTCCTGCTCCGGACACACCCTCCTGCTCTGGACACACCCTCTTCACCGGACACGCCCTCCTGCACCAGACTTAGTTTCTGATCCTAGAATATAAGGGCTGGACAGTTGTAAATGCGGCTGGTTAAAAGTGTCTGCAGCAGGCTAATGTTTATTAGCATAGCAACAATGTGTGAAAACTAATATATTTACATACTTTACTGTAACTGCGAGTTTTCTTTTGACCAAAGCTTGAATCATACATAAAATGGAACTTTAAACATGACCACATGGCTGCAGCTCTGGACTCTGATTGGCTCAGAACACATTCCCTGACAGACTCCACCAAACATCAGCAGGAGAGCTCTGAATGCAAAGTGGCTGCGGTAATTGGGCCTGAACCGACGCTGTGTCTGATTTGTAAAGCAAAACGTTGTAATCACGCCACATCGTAGGCGAGGAGGAGGGAGGAGGAGGAGGAGGAGGAGGAGGAGGGAGGAGGAGGAGGGAGGAGGAGCGGGGAGGAGGAGGAGGAGGGAGGAGGAGGAGGGAGGAGCAGGAGGGAGGAGGAGCGGGGAGGATGGAGGAGCAGGGAGGAGGAGGAGGGAGGAGCAGGAGGGAGGAGGAGCGGGGAGGAGGGAGGAGCGGGGAGGAGGAGCGGGGAGGAGGGAGGAGCGGGGAGGAGGAGCGGGGAGGAGGAGCGGGGAGGAGGAGGAGCGGGGAGGAGGAGCGGGGAGGAGGAGGAGCGGGGAGGAGGAGGAGCGGGGAGGAGGGAGGAGGAGGAGCAGGGAGGAGGAGGAGCGGGGAGGAGGAGGAGGGAGGGAGGAGGAGGAGGGAGGGAGGAGGAGGAGTGGGGAGGAGGAGGAGGGAGGAGGAGGAGCGGGGAGGGAGGGAGGAGGAGGAGGAGGGAGGAGGAGGAGTGGGGAGGAGGAGGGAGGAGCGGGGAGGAAGGAGGAGGAGGAGGAAGGAGGAGGAGTGGGGAGGAGGAGGAGGGAGGAGGAGGAGGAAGGAGGAGGAGCGGGGAGGGAGGGAGGAGGAGGAGGAGGGAGGAGGAGGAGTGGGGAGGAGGAGGGAGGAGGAGGAGCGGGGAGGAGGGAGGAGGAGGAGGGAGGAGGAGGAGTGGGGAGGAGGAGGGAGGAGGAGGAGCGGGGAGGAGGGAGGAGGAGGAGGAAGGAGGAGGAGCGGGGAGGGAGGGAGGAGGAGGAGGAGGGAGGAGGAGGAGGAGAGCAGGCGTCACAGGCTCTGACACAGTGGATCAGATGAACGACATTCAGACAACTATATTCAACATTAAATGTATGTGAGCTGAGATGTGTGTGGGTCGATCAGCCAGAGATTGTTCTAAGATCATTGTTACTTCAACATTATATTATTCAAGTGGAAGTGCAAAGTATTGGCCCAAGAAAGAGAAAGAAAAGCTTTTGAGGAAGCTGCGACTCAAATAAAGCCCAGCACACCTCAAGCCCCACCCTCCAGCCCCGCCCTCCAGCACACCTCAAGCCCCGCCCTCCAGCACACATCAAGCCCCGCCCTCCAGCACACCTCAAGTCCCGCCCTCCAGCACACCTCAAGCCCCGCCCTCCAGCCCCGCCCTCCAGCACACCTCAAGCCCCGCCCTCCAGCCCCGCCCTCAAGCACACCTCAAGTCCCGCCCTCCAGCACACCTCAAGCCCCGCCCTCCAGCACACATCAAGCCCCGCCCTCCAGCACACCTCAAGCCCCGCCCTCCAGCCCCGCCCTCCAGCACACATCAAGCCCCGCCCTCCAACATACATCAAAGTGTCCCGTCCCGTTTGAACCAAAACCCAAACAAACCCAAGTGTGATCACCGCAGGCCAAGAGAGTTCTGCACACGACACGATGCTCCTGCTCAGCATCTGCTCCTGATCAGCATCTGCTCCAGCACCGACTGCTCAGCATCTGCTCAGCATCTGCTCCTGCTCAGCATCTGCTCCTGCTCAGCATCTGCTCCTGCACCGACTGCTCAGCATCTGCTCAGCATCTGCTCCTGCTCAGCATCTGCTCCTCCTCAGCATCTGCTCCTGCTCAGCATCTGCTCCTGCTCAGCATCTGCTCCTGCTCAGCATCTGCTCCTGCTCAGCATCTGCTCCTGCTCAGCATCTGCTCCTCCTCAGCATCTGCTCCTGCTCAGCATCTGCTCCTGCTCAGCATCTGCTCCTGCTCAGCATCTGCTCCTCCTCAGCATCTGCTCCTGCACCGACTGCTCAGCAGCTACAAGAGCAAAACCAAATCCAGATGTGGAGATAGAAACAGCTCAAATGTGTATATTTATTTAAGAATGCTAACAGTAGCTTCATGCTACATGTGACAGTGATGCTAGCGCCCCCTGCTGTATCTACAGAACAACACCAAGTCTACTGTAGGACTGTGCTGTGCCTCTGCTGGACTACACGGCCTGGACGCGCTGCCATCTGCTCGTCTTATTGAACTGTGTGGAAGGACAAAACTAAATACTGCACAAAATCTATTTTCAAAAGATTGACCAGGAACATTTGAAACACAAAATTATATAAAATAGAAAAGTGTTCAAATCATTCCATATTTTCAACGTAAGATTTGTATCACTTTTACTCTCAATGAGAAGAGAAAGAACACTGTACAGTATGTTACTCTGATGGGAGTAAAAGTATGTGTCTGAAGTACAAGTATAACCAGAGTACTCGCCACAGGAACAGTGAGGTTTACGTGCGTCTCCTCTGTCTCTCTCAGGACGTCGATGTGGATGGACCGTCCTACACTCTGAGCGGTCTGAAGAAGTTCACAGAATACAGCTTCAGAGTGGTGGCCAACAACAAGCACGGCTCAGGAGTGTCCACGGAGGACGTGACTGTGAGGACCCTGTCCGACGGTAAGGGACGTGACTGTGAGGACCCTGAGTGACTGTGAAGACCCTGAGTGACTGTGAGGACCCTGAGTGACTGTGAGGACCCTGAGTGACTGTGAGGACCCTGTGTGGACCCTGAGTGACTGTGAGGACCCTGTGTGGACCCTGAGTGACTGTGAGGACCCTGTGTGGACCCTGAGTGACTGTGAGGACCCTGTGTGGACCCTGAGTGACTGTGAGGACCCTGAGTGACTGTGAGGACCCTGAGTGACTGTGAGGACCCTGTGTGGACCCTGAGTGACTGTGAGGACCCTGTGTGGACCCTGAGTGACTGTGAGGACCCTGTGTGGACCCTGAGTGACTGTGAGGACCCTGTGTGGACCCTGAGTGACTGTGAGGTCCCTGTGTGGACCCTGAGTGACTGTGTGGACCCTGAGTGACTGTGTGGACCCTGTCCGACGGTAAGGGACGTGACTGTGAGGACCCTGTCCGACGGTAAGGGACGTGACTGTAAGGACCCTGTGTGACTGTGAGGACCCTGAGTGACTGTGAGGACCCTGTCCGACGGTAAGGGACGTGACTGTGAGGACCCTGAGTGACTGTGAGGACCCTGTGTGGACCCTGAGTGACTGTGAGGACCCTGAGTGACTGTGAGGACCCTGAGTGACTGTGAGGACCCTGTGTGACTGTGAGGACCCTGTGTGGACCCTGAGTGACTGTGAGGACCCTGAGTGACTGTGAGGACCCTGTGTGACTGTGAGGACCCTGTGTGGACCCTGAGTGACTGTGAGGACCCTGAGTGACTGTGAGGACCCTGTGTGACTGTGAGGACCCTGTGTGACTGTGAGGACCCTGTGTGACTGTGAGGACCCTGAGTGACTGTGAGGACCCTGTGTGGACCCTGAGTGACTGTGAGGACCCTGTGTGACTGTGAGGACCCTGTGTGACTGTGAAGACCCTGAGTGACTGTGAAGACCCTGAGTGACTGTGAGGACCCTGAGTGACTGTGAGGACCCTGTGTGACTGTGAGGACCCTGTGTGACTGTGAGGACCCTCTGTGGACCCTGAGTGACTGTGAGGACCCTGTGTGACTGTGAGGACCCTGTGTGACTGTGAGGACCCTGTGTGACTGTGAGGACCCTGAGTGACTGTGAGGACCCTGTGAGGACCCTGTGTGACTGTGAGGACCCTGTGTGACTGTGAGGACCCTGAGTGACTGTGAGGACCCTGTGTGGACCCTGAGTGACTGTGAGGACCCTGTGTGACTGAGGACCCTGTGTGACTGTGAGGACCCTGTGTGACTGTGAGGACCCTGAGTGACTGTGAGGACCCTGTGTGACTGTGAGGACCCTGAGTGACTGTGAGGACCCTGAGTGACTGTGAGGACCCTGTGTGACTGTGAGGACCCTGTGTGGACCCTGAGTGACTGTGAGGACCCTGAGTGAGGACCCTGTGTGACTGTGAGGACCCTGTGTGACTGTGAGGACCCTGTGTGACTGTGAGGACCCTGTGTGGACCCTGAGTGACTGTGAGGACCCTGAGTGAGGACCCTGTGTGACTGTGAGGACCCTGAGTGACTGTGAGGACCCTGTGTGACTGTGAGGACCCTGAGTGACTGTGAGGACCCTGAGTGACTGTGAGGACCCTGTGTGACTGTGAGGACCCTGAGTGACTGTGAAGACCCTGTGTGACTGTGAAGACCCTGAGTGACTGTGAGGACCCTGAGTGACTGTGAGGACCCTGAGTGACTGTGAAGACCCTGTGTGACTGTGAGGACCCTGAGTGACTGTGAGGACCCTGTGTGACTGTGAGGACCCTGTGTGACTGTGAGGACCCTGAGTGACTGTGAGGACCCTGTGTGACTGTGAGGACCCTGTTTGACTGTGAGGACCCTGTGTGACTGTGAGGACCCTGAGTGACTGTGAGGACCCTGAGTGACTGTGAGGACCCTGTGTGACTGTGAGGACCCTGAGTGACTGTGAGGACCCTGAGTGACTGTGAGGACCCTGTGTGACTGTGAGGACCCTGAGTGACTGTGAGGACCCTGAGTGACTGTGAAGACCCTGAGTGACTGTGAGGACCCTGAGTGACTGTGAGGACCCTGAGTGACTGTGAGGACCCTGAGTGACTGTGAGGACCCTGAGTGACTGTGAAGACCCTGAGTGACTGTGAGGACCCTGAGTGACTGTGAAGACCCTGAGTGACTGTGAGGACCCTGAGTGACTGTGAGGACCCTGAGTGACTGTGAGGACCCTGAGTGACTGGAGATATAATGTATTGAACAATAAATAAACACTATGTAATATTTGGTCATTGGAAGAAATGCTAAAAGTACAGATAGATGGCACATACCAAATATACTTAAGTTAACCCGTTTAAAAATGTACTTCAAGAGTAAAAAGTAAAAGTATTTGTCACAGATGTTGAACTGTAAATGTGCTGATTTTGTCAGTTTGATCATTTGTCTTGTGTATATTTAAAGTAAACGCTTGAACTTCGAACCTTTTCACAACTTACTCAAAATAAGCCTTAAATAGAAAGTACTTTCTACTTTTGAGTCCAGTTCAAAATGTTAATGGAGTAGAAAGTATTACTGAATATCCACTGTGGTGTAGTAGGTCTTCAGCAGGACTCGGCAGGACTCGGCAGGACTCGGCAGGACTCGGCAGGACTAAGCAGAAGCAGGACTCAGCAGGACTCAGCAGGACTAAGCAGGACTCAGCAGGACTCAGCAGAAGCAGGACTAAGCAGGACTAAGCAGGACTCAGCAGGACTAAGCAGAAGCAGGACTAAGCAGGACTAAGCAGGACTCAGCAGGACTAAGCAGAAGCAGGACTCAGCAGGACTAAGCAGAAGCAGGACTAAGCAGAAGCAGGACTCAGCAGGACTAAGCAGAAGCAAGACTCAGCAGGACTAAGCAGGACTCAGCAGGACTAAGCAGAAGCAGGACTAAGCAGGACTAAGCAGGACTAAGCAGGACTAACCTGTCTCATGTTCCCACAGTTCCCAGTTCTCCGCCTCAGAACCTGACGCTGGAGGTGCAGAACTCAAAGGTGCGTTTGGTGCTTCCACATTTTAATCTTAAAGAATCATGATCAGTTTCTTTTTCACTTCTCACCGTTTCCATGGTTTCCACTTCATCTGCTGCTTCCTCTGACCAAGAGTCCCAGTGGGTTTTAGTGGACACATATCACCTTTATCTGAGATTGGATTTTCCTTCGAGTCAGTGAATATCCCTCCGTCTCCCTCTCTCTTTCCTCCCAGAGAACAGCTCCTTCTCTCTTTCCTCCCAGAGAACAGCTCCCTCTCTCTTTCCTCCCAGAGAACAGCTCCCTCTCTCTTTCCTCCCAGGGAACAGCTCCCTCTCTCTTTCCTCCCAGAGAACAGCTCCCTCTCTCTTTCCTCCCAGAGAACAGCTCCCTCTCTCTTTCCTCCCAGGGAACAGCTCCCTCTCTCTTTCCTCCCAGGGAACAGCTCCCTCTCTCTTTCCTCCCAGGGAACAGCTCCCTCTCTCTTTCCTCCCAGAGAACAGCTCCCTCTCTCTTTCCTCCCAGAGAACAGCTCCCTCTCTCTTTCCTCCCAGGGAACAGCTCCCTCTCTCTTTCCTCCCAGAGAACAGCTCCTTCTCTCTTTCCTCCCAGGGAACAGCTCCCTCTCTCTTTCCTCCCAGGGAACAGCTCCCTCTCTCTTTCCTCCCAGGGAACAGCTCCCTCTCTCTTTCCTCCCAGAGAACAGCTCCCTCTCTCTTTCCTCCCAGAGAACAGCTCCTGGTGCTTGTGTGTCTCCAGGATGTGTGGAAGTGTGTGTTTTGGCTGGTGGCGCGTGAGTCAGAGTGCAGGAGTCTGAAGTGTCAGAGGAACTGACCAGACTCACGAGGTGGACTTTTTATGTCAGTGCTCTACGGGCCGTCCCCGGTGCACTGTGTAACCTTCCTGCTGGGGCGGCCCGCTCGTTTCCATGGAGATGTTGATGCATAAATGCCTCAGACAGTTCCTGGTGAATCATGTGCTCTTGGAGTCCGTCTTGTGCCGGCGGTGAAGCTTTTAGCATGTTTAGATATTTATACACATCTGTGCCATTGGACCACATCTTCTTTGTCTGGTTTTGTTGTGTAGCTCCTAAAGTCTGTTTGCTCTTGCAGCTGTTGCACAGTGGAGGCAGAGCAGGTCTTACCCAGTGAGGTCTGTGTGATGGCGTTCTGATGCACACTGGATCTAAGGCTTGTAATGTTCCAGGTTATGCACAGTTACGTGGGTTTTATTTGTGAAAAAAACCACACACAAAACGTTGAAAGACATTCTTACTGCGAGCCTCTCATTGACGTGTGACTGGGCCTCGTGGCATCATCTCCATGGAGACGAGCAATGGGCGGAGCTTCCACCAGATGTGCCCAGTTTATGTCCTTGTAGTTTACAGTACAGTGTCCTGGAGTCAAAGTGAGTCCAGAACCAGAAAGCGCTTTGTTAGCTTGTTAGCAGTTGTTAGCTGTTGTTAGCTTTACCATGTTGGCAAAACTAGGGTGACCAGATGTCTCGTTTTACCCGGGACAGTCCCAGGTTTGAGCCCCGTGTCCCATTTCCCAGCAGATGTGTCCTAAACCATTCATTTTTCCCAGTTTGATACAAGACATGTCCCAGTTGTCCCGGTGTTTGACCAGTGGGGACTATATATATAGTTGTTTCTTTAGCTAAAGTAGAGAAGATCTTGCTTTAGTAAAACCAGAACATTATATCAAATCTCTCAGATGTAACTTTTCCACATCCAGGTGCGTCGCAGTCTTTTATTTTGAAAGTTCACCCGAGGCAAAACTCCACTCGAGTTGTAAAATGCATTATAAACTCACCGTTGTAAATGGTTAGAATAAGGCTGAGCAAAATAATTTGTCTGTTTGCCGTAACCCGACCGACTCGGTATAAAACTAGCCGACAATCAACATTTTGTTAAAAAAAACGTCAAAATCTTTTATTTTTCAATTATTTCGCCGTCTCACCGACCGGACTTTCCTAAACCACCGTGTCAAATATTTTTATCACGCTGGTATACCTGTCTTTCATCCCAAAGGACTGATAACGCACCGCATGTGCATCTTCATATTCAGTCCTCCACATGCGTCTGTAACAAAACAGAACGCGCTTAAGTGTCGTTATATTGCCTTTTACAAGTTGGTTTGACACTGTCGGCGCCACTGGAGTGTCCATAGTACATGTCACTCTCTATCACGGTGTGGCTTGATTTAAATTTGACCTACGCAATGCATTCTGGGATTGAAACACGCCCAGCAGCGTCATCACAACAAACATGGCGGAGCCCGTGTCCCCCGCTTGTTCCCCCCGCTCGCCATCGCTACCAAAATAAAGGATAACGACGTACAAAAGGTCGATTGAAATATCTTAAAATCGTGGACTGTTGAAGCCTGACCCCTGGACTGTTAAAGCCCGACCCCTGGACCGTTGAAGCCTGACCCCTGGACTGTTAAAGCCCGACCCCTGGACTGTTGAAGCCTGACCCCTGGACTGTTGAAGCCTGACCCCTGGACTGTTGAAGCCTGACCCCTGGACTGTTGAAGCCTGACCCCTGGACTGTTGAAGCCTCTGACCCCTGGACTGTTTGAAGCCTCTGACCCCTGGCGGTCACTCCGAGTCAAAAAATGGCAACATTTGGATCTTTTTTTTGGCTTCAAAGTAAAAAAAATAAGAATTTACCGACCGACCCACTTGAAAAATGTTGGGTCGGGTTACAGCAAACAGACAATTTATTTGGGGCAGACTAACGAGTTCTGTTTGTTCATGGTTTTATGACATGGTACAAGTACACGTACAGGTACAAGTACTAGTGTATGTGTACAGGTACAGAACCTTTAAGCCACTAGTGGACATCATGAATACTTTACAGGTGATGTTGTTCTTGTTGATCTGGATGTGGTTTAGAGACTGTGTGAACTCACATGTTTCTACAATCGTTTAAATGCAGTTGTTTGTGTTAAACCCCTGATGCACAGGCTCCTCCCCTTCGTCGCTCGTGGCTCTGCAGGTTCTGGTCCAACACACTGTCCCCCCTCGTCCCCCCTCGTCCCTCCAGTGAGGTGCTCCACTGCTGCACTGAGGCTGCTCTTTCTTTCAAGCATCACTAGAATCCACTTGAAAATGTGTCTATTGAAGATCATATTGTCCCTTCTTTAAAATGATGGCCCTTCTTGTTGCTGACTGTGGTGCTCGTCTCCACAGAGCATCGTGATGCGCTGGCAGCCGCCTCCAGCTCAGTCTCAGAACGGGGAGATCACGGGCTACAAGATCCGCTACAAGAAGGGCTCTCGGCGGAGCGAGACGGCGGACATCACGGCCGGGACGCAGCTCTACAAACTCATCGATAGTAAGACCCAAAGCCTCATCGGGCTCTTTCCTTCTATTAGTTCCATCCCCATCAGGCCCAGCTGTTCTTTGTGGGCATAATTCATCATGCTTATATTATATTTCAATATTACTAATACTCCATAATGTATTAGAGAGTTTATGTGGCCACAGCTTCTAATTCTGGTGTCAAATTTGACGAGCATAGAAGTCATGGAACTCTCAATATGTCTTGTATATGTCAATATTGTTATGGAGTTATCTCCATAACAATATTGAGACAACAGCTCATCAAGAATGTGCTCAAATGTGTGTTTAGAGGTTCAAGTATCGAACTAAATGTGAAGGGACCATAAAGGAATCACAAACGTGCAGAAACATCACTTTATACTCTTGTCCATAAAAACTGCGATATTATACTTCATCCTCCAGCTTCACCTCTGCTTCAGGCTCTGAACTGGACAAACGGCCCTTGACCTGCCGTGTCCAGTCACATGTAAACGGCCCTTGACCTGCCGTGTCCAGTCACACGCCGCTGGATGTTCTTCCCCTGATCCTCTAGTATGAACGATTGTACTGCACTTTCTCCTCCTGCTTTCCAGTGCTGAAACTTCTCCGTTTATTATTAACAGCTCTTATCTGGCGTCGGCCTCCAGAGTGCGCCCGCTTTGACGCGTCCCGCTCGCGACAGCTCAGAGATGGATTCCTCTTTGCCTCTGTGCTCGGCTTTATCCCCTCGTGTGCCATCTCCGAAACTGTCTGGCCCTTTACAATATTTAAAACACAGTGCGTGTGTTTACCATCCCTGTTGTGTACTTATTTACCGTCATGTAAAGCCGCCTGAAAACCGCTAAATCAACCGTACCGACCCTATCAAAACATGCACAGAACCCGCCGAGTCGAGGCAAAGCTGATTAATATTATATAGAGCGTCTTTCAAGCGGCGCCTCCACGCTGTGCGCCGCATCAAAGAGAATGCACTGAGAAGATGATTTTCGGGGAGGATTGTGGGCGTTTGCAGGTTCAGTGGCGTCTGGATAAAGATGGTGTAGCCTTGAGTGAGCGATGTCCCGGGCAAGCAGCGGGAGAGGAGGGCGTAACACTGATGAAAATGACAACAGCGAGATGTCATCTGCCAGCAGGGGGCGCCTCGTGCGGAATACTCAAGTGGGACCAGTTCCACTTAAACTCCTCTTCTTAACTGACTCTGGACGGTTTAAACTTATTCTAGTTCCATCAAATGCAGAGTCTCAGTTGGGTTTAGATCTCTTCTACATTGTTTAACTTCCTCTGTCTTTATGGAGATATTTGCTTTGGCTCAAATGTTCCGTAGTGCGGCATTACGTCCCCTTTGCTGGGGATGTTTGAGATTCAATCAAACATATTTAATACACGTGAGTAAAGATCTGCAGAGTCTGAAATGACTCAAATAAGATTTAGAAAAAAAGTGATTTCAAAAGTCAGTGTTTTGGGAAATGCTCATTTGCAGAGAAGCTGTGAGTATTTTATAAAGTACTTTGTTGCTCATCATACTTTACTTCTCAGCTTGTGTCCAAAGTTCATGAGGCCTCCAGAATATCACTATAGAACCTTCAAAATACCAGAAAAATCTTAGTCACTTTCACAAAAATGAACAATGGTCTTTGATCGGATCTTTTCAAAGTGGAACCTCACGATCTGATGGAGACAGAGAATCCTCATCATCCCACTGACTCTGCATCTGCCACATCGCATCTGGAAACGTCGCCACAAACTCTTCACTGAACTATCTCTCTCAGATATAATGTCTGTATGAGAGCTGGACTGACCGCTGCGGCGCTCGGACGTCCAGAGCCTGAGAGGGGATGAATAATGACCAGTGTTGTAAATGTCTGACCTGCTTTTGTGTTCGGCAGCTCTGGAGCGCGGCACAGAGTATTCTTTCAGAGTGTCTGCCATGACGGTGAACGGAACCGGGCCGGCAACGGACTGGACCACGGCCGAGACCTTTGACAGCGACCTGGACGGTAAAACCTCTCACTTTCTATTTGACTGATTTAAAATGTTTTGGTCGGAGCTGTGGACTTGAGTCCGACTTCAGTCCCTGTTTTGAAGACTTGAGGCTCGACCTGACCTGACCTGACCTCGACTTGGACTCGACCTGGATTTGAAGCCAAAACTTGGGACTCGACTTGAGGATTGATCTGGTGATGCCCCCCCGTGCCCCCCCCATACCCCCCGTGATCACACACCGCGCTCCAAAGATTTCAAAGAGTTCTTGAATTGTGCCTCTGTGATAATTATGCGCACAAGTGTTTAAGATTTAATTAATTTATACATAAACTAAATGGGTCTCATTAGAGGATGGATGTGGAAGTGTAAGCTTAATTAGCTTTAATTGCGCTTGAATAGTACAAAATAAATTGAATAGCGCTGATGGAGACGCTTTAGGAGACTTGTAATTTATTGATGAAGTTAGTGACGCGCTGGGAAAGAACAATAGTAACTGCTGAGGCAAGAATTAGAACAGAATAATTATATTTAAATCATTCGTAATTACAGTTCAATCCAGATCACTGTTAAGATGTATATTTATAGAAAAGTAAAGTCAAATCTGCTTTGCCCGAGTTCAGATCTGCTGTAAAAGCAGCTCGTCGGGTGAAAATGAGACCGCTGAGGGCGACAGGTCACGTTTAACCACATTATAATGGTCTTTCCTCATCATCATCATCTCACTCCAAGTTGTGTTTGATTGTTTCCTGCATTCAGGGCTTGAGTGGTCAGTAATGTCCTCCCAAGCCCCGCCCACATCTCTGTCTTTAGTCCCGGTCAAACACGTCGGGTCAAATATGTCATAAAACAACAAAAAGATCATGTAAACGACCGTCTGCTGCTCGTTACAGTGAAAGGTCCCTGTGAAGAGGCGGGGCTTATCACTGTGAAGAGGCGGGGCTTATCACTGTGAAGAGGCGGGGCTTATCACTGTGAAGAGGCGGGGCTTATCACTGTGAAGAGGCGGGGCTCATCACTGTGAAGAGGCGGGGCCCATCACTGTGAAGAGGCGGGGCTCATCACTGTGAAGAGGCGGGACTCATCACTGTGAAGAGGCGGGACTCATCACTGTGAAGAGGCGGGGCTCATCACTGTGAAGAGGCGGGGCGGGGCTCATCACTGTGAAGAGGCGGGGCGGGGCTCATCACTGTGAAGAGGCGGGGCGGGGCTCATCACTGTGAAGAGGCGGGGCGGGGCTCATCACTGTGAAGAGGCGGGGCGGGGCTCATCACTGTGAAGAGGCGGGGCGGGGCTCATCACTGTGAAGAGGCGGGGCGGGGCTCATCACTGTGAAGAGGCGGGGCGGGGCTCATCACTGTGAAGAGGCGGGGCTCATCACTGTGAAGAGGCGGGGCTCATCACTGTGAAGAGGCGGGGCTCATCACTGTGAAGAGGCGGGGCTCATCACTGTGAAGAGGCGGGGCTCATCACTGTGAAGAGGCGGGGCTCATCACTGTGAAGAGGCGGGGCTTATCACTGTGAGAGAAGTCAATGGATCCGTTTCTATTTGAAGCAGTTTTATTTTAGTTTTGCTGTAGAAGAATGTTGTTGTTTTACTTTGACACTGAAAATGTTTTAATGTCTTAAAAAGCAGAATACGTCGTCTTTAAAATGTGATCTTTTCTGCCCTGTGATTGGTCCAGAGTCGCGCGTGCCCGACATGCCCAGCTCGCTGCACGTGCGCCCGCTGGTGAACAGCATCGTGGTGAGCTGGACGCCGCCGGAGAACCAGGACATTGTGGTGCGCGGGTACAGCATCGGCTACGGCATCGGCAGCCCACACGCCCAGACCATCAAGGTGGACTACAAGCAGAGATACTACACCATCGAGAGCCTGGGTAAGAGCTGGTGATGGGCACAGAGCGGGCACGGAGGGGGCACGGAGGGGGCACGGAGGGGGCACGGAGGGGGCACGGAGGGGGCACGGAGGGGGCACGGAGCGGGCACGGAGGGGGCACGGAGGGGGCACGGAGGGGGCACGGAGGGGGCACGGAGGGGGCACGGAGGGGGCACAGTCATTTAAACGTGATTTAAACGTGATCCTAACACAGTATTTACCAGTGAAACTCAGAACACACATGCGGTTTATCCACGTCTCGGGCTCTTTTAAAGGATCAGTGGGACTTTCTGCATTTATTCATAATCTGATATTATCAGTGGATGTTGCAGTTCAGTGCTTACAACGCTTCCTCTGAAAACCATCTTCTATCTCATTTTGCGATAACCTCATTTCAGTTTTGCGGCGCTGTAATCGCTCCATCAGCGGCGATGATTCAGAAACAACAGAAACGTAACAAGTGATTTCAATTCTATTTCCTGCTAAACGAGGACTGAGCGGCACCAGAACGTGTTCCTCTGCTCTTCTTTGTGTGTTTATGTCTGTGGAGCTCACATTCACTTGAACTCTAAGCTGAAAGTAGTTTCTCTGACTGTTCAGAGTTTAGCTTGTTTCCTCTGGTTTGGGGGAGATAAAGGACACTTCAACTCACTACACCAAAAGCCCTGTGTGGTCCGTATGTTGACAGGAGAATGTACAGTCCTGTGACGCTCAGCCCTAACCTGTTTCTGATTGGCTGTTGCAGACCCGAGCTCGCATTACGTCATCACCCTGAAGGCCTTCAATAATGTGGGGGAGGGCATCCCGGTGTACGAGAGCGCCATCACCAGGCCACAGTCAGGTGAGTTCAGAACACACTCACACGTTGTTCTTCGTGTTCACGTTTCTCCAGCTTCCATGAGGTTTGAACCCGGCTCAGATCAGACGCTGCTGTGCCCTTGAGCAAGGTGTTTGTCTGGAATGTGGGAGGTGGTTGTTGGAGCTGTTGTAGGAGCAAATAAGCAATACAAGAAAACTGACATTATGCAAATGTAGGTTTCCTATTTTCCTTTTTTTTGGTAACTTGCCTTAAAGGACACATATTATACTAAATGAACTGTTTCCTCTGTCCTCACACTGTCCTGAGCGTGTCCTGAGCCTGTCCTGAGTCTGTCCTCACACTGTCCTGAGCCTGTCCTCACACTGTCCTGAGCCTGTCCTCACACTGTCCCTCATCACAGACTCAGCTGGAGAGCATTCAGCTTCACAGTTGGATGGTTAGGACGTCCTCTCCCTCCGAGCCTCAGAAACACTCTCCTGGATCATGTGACGTTGTCTTTAAAGGACAAACATTCTGCATCATCTGTATTGTTATTGGCCTTTAAACATGCTCTTGAGGCCCTTTAGTTTGCCATCTCATGTTTTAGAACTAAAAAAAACAAATGACTTCAAATATCTTATCCCATGCAAGAAACTGAGCTATGGGTTCCATCTACTGGCAGAAGAGGGAATTACATATTTGAGAGACAAAAGTATTGGATACATTTTTTTAACCAGGATTCTTCAAACTAGTGTGAATGAAGCTAATGCTGTTCCAGCTTTGCTTTTGATGTTAGAACATGGGTCAGATTGAGCTTAATATGTGTCCTTTAAATCCTGTCTTTGATTTGTTTTTGTTGTGTAATTGAGATGAGATTTGGGAGTAGAAAACTATATTACAAATTGAACAAGGCTTCTGCATAATGAAAGAAGTCCTTTTGAATGAGCGAAGAACCTGAGGATTGTGCTGAGCCAGTATTTTGTGAGTCGCTGTGGAAAATATCATCATTTTACATAATTTTACATCAGTCAGTGACAGTGAACAGGAAGTGTAGATGTTCTGTAGCTGATCCCATCAATCAAAGACCCTTTAAACACAACTGACATGATTTTCTGACAGTTTAACAAAATAAAGGCATCATCAGGTTTTATTATTTGTCACATTATAACGATTGTTAGAGTTGGCCCTTGTGTGTAATATGGATGTGACAGTTCTGCTTTTTCCTCTGTCACATCCGCTCACATAAAGTCTGTCCTGATCCAGAGGGTTTGGGCGGGGTCAAAGTAGTGTAAACATCACCCCAATATGTCCAGACTGGGGTAAAAGGCAAAGAGTTTTGTAACATTTGAAATTGAATCCTGTTGACTTGGTTCTGTCCTGTGAGATGCATCTGAAGCACACGATCCCACCTCAGCCTCTGCTCACGGGTTCAGTGCTGGTGGAAGGACATCTGGCATAAAAGACCTGATGTGTAGAAATGCAGGTGGATGCTGAGCAGGTGGATGCTGAGCAGGTGGATGCTGAGCAGGTGGTTTTCTGTGATAACACCAGGACCAGCTCCACGTCTGTGTGACTTTAAATGAGGCTGCCCCAAATAAATTGTCTGTTTGCTTTAACCCGAGTCAACATTTTTCATCTGGCTCGGTCGATAGGCAAATTCTTATTTTTTTTTACTTTGAAGGCAAAAAAAAAAAGATGCAAATTTTGTCATTTTTTGAGTCGGAGTGACCACCAGGGGTCAGGCTTCAACAGTCAATGACGGAAAACGTCTATCAACCTGATCGGGAGACTAAATCTCACGATTTTAAGATATTTCAATCGACCTTTTGTACGCCGTTATCCTTTATTTTGGTAGCGAAGGCGAGCGGGGGGAACAAGCGGGGGACACGGGCGCCGCCATGTTTGTTGTGATGACGCTGCTGGGCGTGTTTCAATCCCAGAATGCATTTGCGTAAGTCAAATTTCACACCCTGACAGAGCCTGGCATTACTCTGGACATGTCAGTGGCGCGACATGGGTAAACCAACTTGTTAAAGGCAAAATGACGACTCCTACGCGCGTCTGTTTTGTTATAGACGCATGTGGAGGACTGAATATGAAGACGCGCATGTGTTAAGCGGTGCGTTCTCATCTCTCAGAGATGAAAGTCAAGTTAACAAGCGTGATAAGAATATATGACACGGTGGTTCAGGAAAGACCGGTCGGTGAGTCGGCGAAATAATTGAAAAATAAAAGATTTTGACGTTTTTTCAGCAAAATGCTGATATTTATTTTTCAGTTGGCTAGTTTCATAGCGGGTCGGTCGGGTTACGGCAAACAGACATATTATTTTGCTCAGCCTGAACAACTTTCTTTTTGATTTTTGAGCAGTTTTTCGTTTGGATTATTCCACTTATACATTTAGAATAATAGATCTGTTTTCAGATATCGCTGGTGGGTTTTTCCTCCTTTTTCAAGTGCAGGAGGAACACTTTCCACTAAACCAGACTAAAGACACATTCAGAGCAGGACGAATACAAATGTTTCTGCAACAGCAGTTTTGAAGCTGGTTGAAAAAACCTGATTCTGAGTTATTTATTCTGAAGGTGAAGCTGTCGATCTGAATCTTCTCCTGTTACAATATAAGAGGAAAATAAAGTTTTCATTTAGATATAGATTTAAGGCCAAAATAGCACATATTTAACATTTGACAGTTAAATCTGATAATGAACAGAGCCAGGTTTCATTTCTTAACTTAGTTGATAAATTAGATATATAAAAATTGCTGGTGGAATTTTGGAAATCTTCTTTAGTGTTTGAGTAAATTGAGGAAATAACTTGATTCATGCTTTATAACTATTCTTATTTAAGGGGTTTGGATTTTGGGGTATTAATTAGGTCATTACTAAGCATTAATCGTTCTCAAAAAAGAAAAAAGTGTGAGAAATGTTTTGTATCAGTAAATCTTTATCTCCTTTAACTCGACTTCAGTTACAAAGCTTCAATCATTCTTAAACTATTTGTTCATGACCTTTTGTTTCACTTATTTAATCAGAATCAGAAACAGTTTTATTGTAATTGTCAGGACATTGATTGGACATTGATCACATAAGTAAGAGGTTTAATATGTCTGAAATAAACCTTTGCCCAGTTGTTCTTGGTTCATCCAGTTCAAATCCAGAAAACAAATGAAGGTTTAAATCCCCGTCATTTCAAGTGGTGTAAATATTCATTTTTAACAGTGCGTAGCTCCCATAATGCATTGCGCTCCCCCGGACCCCCGCTGAGCTGCTGACACCCCCCCTCCTCCAGTCTGCTGCCTGACGCCTCCTCCGGGTGGCGTTCTCCTCCTGCCAGTTTGTCGGGATTAAAAGACGGCCTGACCTACATTTGAGTTACTTTAGTGGAACTCTGAGAACTCTGGAGAGCGAGAGGAAAGTTTGAGCAGGTCTGAAGTCTGCTCATGATGAGAGTGAGAAGCTGTCACTCAAACCTCCTCCACATTGTGCCTCTTATAACAGGAATTCTCTCTTCTGTGTTGTGTCCTGAGGAGGCGGGGTTTGTTCTGGCCCCTGCTCGAAGATGAGACCGCTGTGCGCTGTCTGCATCTGATTACAGAGCGCTTGAACGCCAGGAAGTGCCTGTTAGCATGCTAGCTGTTGTTAGCTTTACCGTCACGACAAAAAACTCCAGTCTAGTTTTTGAAAGTTGTGAAAAGCTCTAAGCTCTGGAGCCTCCAGCAGAAACGTGACACATTTACTCCAAGGGAATAAGACAAAAATACATTTATGCCAGTTACATATGTTTTAGATTAAGTCTGACAAACTAGATCTAATACAAATGGTTGAAAAGACGACTGAATATTCTGAATCCAGCCGTTTGACTCTCAGAAACATTCATTGTGTGGATGAGGTTCTGC
>NW_027316167.1:41084333-41099333 GCF_026437365.1 Eucyclogobius newberryi
AGCTGCTGCTTGTGGTGGAGCTGCTTCTTGTGGTGGAGCTGCTTCTTGTGGTGGAGCTGCTGCTTGTGGTGGAGCTGCTTCTTGTGGTGGAGCTGCTTCTTGTGGTGGAGCTGCTGCTTGTGGTGGAGCTGCTTCTTGTGGTGGAGCTGCTTCTTGTGGTGGAGATGCTTCTTGTGGTGGAGCTGCTTCTTGTGGTGGAGCTGCTTCTTGTGGTGGAGCTGCTTCTTGTGGTGGAGCTGCTTCTTGTGGTGGAGCTGCTGCTTGTGGTGGAGCTGCTTCTTGTGGTGGAGCTGCTTCTTGTGGTGGAGCTGCTGCTTGTGGTGGAGCTGCTTCTTGTGGTGGAGCTGCTTCTTGTGGTGGAGCTGCTGCTTGTGGTGGAGCTGCTTCTTGTGGTGGAGCTGCTTCTTGTGGTGGAGCTGCTGCTTGTGGTGGAGCTGCTGCTTGTGGTGGAGCTGCTTCTTGTGGTGGAGCTGCTTCTTGTGGTGGAGCTGCTGCTTGTGGTGGAGCTGCTTCTTGTGGTGGAGATGCTTCTTGTGGTGGAGCTGCTTCTTGTGGTGGAGCTGCTTCTTGTGGTGGAGCTGCTTCTTGTGGTGGAGCTGCTGCTTGTGGTGGAGCTGCTTCTTGTGGTGGAGCTGCTGCTTGTGGTGGAGCTGCTTCTTGTGGTGGAGATGCTTCTTGTGGTGGAGCTGCTTCTTGTGGTGGAGCTGCTTCTTGTGGTGGAGCTGCTGCTTGTGGTGGAGCTGCTTCTTGTGGTGGAGCTGCTTCTTGTGGTGGAGCTGCTGCTTGTGGTGGAGCTGCTTCTTGTGGTGGAGCTGCTTCTTGTGGTGGAGCTGCTGCTTGTGGTGGAGCTGCTTCTTGTGGTGGAGCTGCTGCTTGTGGTGGAGCTGCTGCTTGTGGTGGAGCTGCTTCTTGTGGTGGAGCTGCTGCTTGTGGTGGAGCTGCTTCTTGTGGTGGAGCTGCTTCTTGTGGTGGAGCTGCTTCTTGTGGTGGAGCTGCTTCTTGTGGTGGAGCTGCTTCTTGTGGTGGAGCTGCTGCTTGTGGTGGAGCTGCTTCTTGTGGTGGAGCTGCTGCTTGTGGTGGAGCTGCTTCTTGTGGTGGAGCTGCTGCTTGTGGTGGAGCTGCTTCTTGTGGTGGAGCTGCTTCTTGTGGTGGAGCTGCTGCTTGTGGTGGAGCTGCTTCTTGTGGTGGAGCTGCTTCTTGTGGTGGAGCTGCTTCTTGTGGTGGAGCTGCTTCTTGTGGTGGAGCTGCTGCTTGTGGTGGAGCTGCTTCTTGTGGTGGAGCTGCTGCTTGTGGTGGAGCTGCTTCTTGTGGTGGAGCTGCTTCTTGTGGTGGAGCTGCTGCTTGTGGTGGAGCTGCTTCTTGTGGTGGAGCTGCTTCTTGTGGTGGAGCTGCTGCTTGTGGTGGAGCTGCTTCTTGTGGTGGAGCTGCTTCTTGTGGTGGAGCTGCTGCTTGTGGTGGAGCTGCTTCTTGTGGTGGAGCTGCTGCTTGTGGTGGAGCTGCTTCTTGTGGTGGAGCTGCTTCTTGTGGTGGAGCTGCTTCTTGTGGTGGAGCTGCTGCTTGTGGTGGAGCTGCTTCTTGTGGTGGAGCTGCTTCTTGTGGTGGAGCTGCTGCTTGTGGTGGAGCTGCTTCTTGTGGTGGAGCTGCTTCTTGTGGTGGAGCTGCTGCTTGTGGTGGAGCTGCTTCTTGTGGTGGAGCTGCTTCTTGTGGTGGAGATGCTTCTTGTGGTGGAGATGCTTCTTGTGGTGGAGCTGCTTCTTGTGGTGGAGCTGCTTCTTGTGGTGGAGCTGCTTCTTGTGGTGGAGCTGCTGCTTGTGGTGGAGCTGCTGCTTGTGGTGGAGCTGCTTCTTGTGGTGGAGCTGCTGCTTGTGGTGGAGCTGCTTCTTGTGGTGGAGCTGCTGCTTGTGGTGGAGCTGCTGCTTGTGGTGGAGCTGCTTCTTGTGGTGGAGCTGCTGCTTGTGGTGGAGCTGCTGCTTGTGGTGGAGCTGCTTCTTGTGGTGGAGCTGCTTCTTGTGGTGGAGCTGCTGCTTGTGGTGGAGCTGCTTCTTGTGGTGGAGCTGCTTCTTGTGGTGGAGCTGCTTCTTGTGGTGGAGCTGCTTCTTGTGGTGGAGCTGCTTCTTGTGGTGGAGCTGCTTCTTGTGGTGGAGCTGCTTCTTGTGGTGGAGCTGCTTCTTGTGGTGGAGCTGCTTCTTGTGGTGGAGCTGCTTCTTGTGGTGGAGCTGCTTCTTGTGGTGGAGCTGCTTCTTGTGGTGGAGCTGCTTCTTGTGGTGGAGCTGCTGCTTGTGGTGGAGCTGCTTCTTGTGGTGGAGCTGCTTCTTGTGGTGGAGCTGCTGCTTGTGGTGGAGCTGCTTCTTGTGGTGGAGCTGCTGCTTGTGGTCAGCGTCACTTTAGACGTTTCCTGTGGCTGCACCAGAGACTGACAAACAACAAATATGACCGTGGCTACAGCATGTGGCCAGCTGAAAACGCAAACATGTGACCAAGAGTAAAGACATAACCATGTGACAGGATATTGAATATGAATAATAAAGGTGTGGTCAAAGGCAGCGGTCAGAGACATTGAACTGAGTTTGACCTCACGTTTTATGTAGAATTATGCGGTTTACTGCTGTTGTTTTTGTGTGAACTCTTGTGAGCGATCTGACCTGACCACGCCCATTATAGTGGACTAAACAATAGTCCAAGACTGTAGCCATGGACGGCCCAGTTCTACTGCTTCACTCCACAGAATGATCACATGTCACAGTCACATGTCGTGCTGCTCTTTTAGTTCTTCTACTCTTAGTTCTGGTAGAGACCTGTTTTTTCTAATAGACTTTCTCTGTTTCTCTCCTCGTCCTTCCCAATCTGACCCCTCCCATCCCAATCTGACCCCTCCCATCCCAATCTGACCCCTCCCCTTTGGCACTTCCCTCATCCGTCTACATTTTTCCATGCATCTCATTAATCCCTCTTCTGTCCTGTTCCCCTGGCGTCCCTTGTCCACCTGCTCACATTTCATTTGCCTCATGTTTAATTTGATCCATGCATGCGGGTGTGCAGACCCCATAGACCCTGATGTTGACCTCTACGAACTCTTCCATGCTCCACATACCCCAGTGCCCGACCCCTCCCCCATGATGCCACCCGTGGGTGTACAGGCCGCCGTCCTGAGCCACGACACCATCAAGGTCAGCTGGGCCGACAACTCGCTGCCCAAGAACCAGAAGATCACCGACAACCGCTTCTACACGGTGCGCTGGAAGACCAACATCCCCGCCAACACCAAGGTCAAGGTAAGAGCCGCCCATCTTTTACTTTCAGTCACATGGCGTCGCTTTCAAAACCAGGGTCGCAGAAGCGCTCCCCTGTGTTTTTAAAGTCCATACAGTCTTACACAGGACTGTTGCACTTAAAGCTGCAGTTCCCAACGTTTTGATTCATTTTCATATTGTATCTTCTAAAGTTCTGTGACAGAATCAGGCTGCTCTGCGCTGTCTGCATTGAAAATCTCCACCCAGGAAGTAAGAGCCAATAGCAGCGCTCCGATTGAGCTTTGCCGCCTGAAAGGTTTTTCGAAAGTGATGATATAAAACTATCTTGCTCTCTGAAGCCAGTTCACGGTCCCGGCAGCTTGTCTCCCGAAAGTTAAAATACTACACACTTCACACTGATTGGTCGAAGCAGAAGAAGCAGAAAAATGGCTTTAAATCCAGAGTTCAGAAAAGCTCACACCTCTTTCTCCTCCACAAATGTACAAAGTGGCCCAAAGCACAATGCTGCTCTGTGATTGGCTCCTAAATGCCATGTGATCGGCCCGTTTCCCTCAGGTGTGGACTGCAAAGGACACGAGTGTCAAGAGTTTGTGAAGAATCGTGAGAATCCGTCTTGGCCCGGTACTTGTGGGTCAAACACTTTTACTGCTCTAGAATAATCAGGTCCAGCTCTGAATGAACTGCTTCACAATAAGAATGGAACATGCTTCAAACCTTTGTATTATATTCAGTGTCATATGCACGTGCTCAGACATATTTCACCCTGAAGTTCACTTTGGACATGTTGCTTGGTTAATATATTTCTCAGTTTCTCTCTAACTGGCTCTAACTCAGTGTCATGTCACATTCACGTCCACATGGTCCAGCTCCATCACTTATTTACGGCCCTGATCCAGTTAGATACAGCCAACGAAATCTTTTCACTCTTATCTTTCTAATGTAGTTTGGTGGATTCTGAAGCTCTCGTCTTCTTTACCGACGTGTCTGGCTGGAGACAAATTGTCGTATTACTCTTATCTTGACGTTTCCCTCCGCGCCGCCGCACGGGGGGAACATTGATTCATCTGTTGCTCTGAACAAAAGAATCTAATATCATTGAAATTCCTCAGCACAACAAATAGAAATGAGCCCAAACGTCTCAGAATCCCCTCCAGAGCTGAGCTAAAGGAACGCTTCTCTCCAGACTAGTGTTTCCTAACCAGTGGGGTGCGGACCCCCAGTGGTTCACAAGCACATTGCAGACAGGAATCAGGAATATTTATATCCTTGAATATTGAGACCACCTTTTCTTTATATAATCTGATACATTCTGTGGCCACACCCTCAGTGCAGATGTTTTGTCCTGCTTTATATTTATTATGTCTGTAATTACTCGAGCTGTCCACATGAAACTGAATCGTCTCAATTCATTTGAAATCATTTTTTGTGGTGTCATTTTTCAACCTCAAACACGTCATAAGTTTATTATGACACGTTTATGGAGCCAAACAACTAATACACTTCAACATTTATGCATCATATTTTGGGATATTTCTGTTAAAATTGAAGTTCTCCCATAGAGTCTCATAGGCCCCGCCCTTCAGGTGAAATGATGACATCATCACAAAACATGACTTTATCTGCTGCATTATGTTTATGACGCCTGCAGAGGGCGCTATATCCCCAAGTGCTCTGAGCAATCGCCCTGTTTATTCACCTCGCTCCACCCTCCATTACCACTGACCCCGACTGACCACGTCTGACCCTGACTGACCCCGACCCTCCATTACCACTGACCCCGACTGACCCCGACCGACCCCGACTGACCCCGACTGACTCCGACTGACCCCGACCCTCCATTACCACTGACCCTGACTGACCCCGTCTGACTCCGACTGACCCCGACCCTCCATTACCACTGACCCTGACTGACCCCGACTGACCATGACTGACCCTGACTGACCTGGACTCGAGGATATCTCATGATTAGAATGGACACAATTAGCACAATTACAGTTCCTTCTGCATAAAACCTGTTTACACCTGTTCAAACGCTCTGAGACACAAGGTCATACAAGGTCATGCAAGGTCATACTTCCATCAGCTGTTTCACTCTGAAGAACTATTGAAGCAAACATTGCACCTGCAGATTTACACTTTACATCCAAACATTATATTTGTGTAATGTTTGTGAATATTACTGCATCTAGAGTAGAATATTGCTGCATCTAGAGTAGATCATTACTGCATCTAGAGTAGAATATTACTGCATCTAGAGTAGATCATTACTGCATCTAGAGTAGAATATTGCTGCATCTAGAGTAGAATATTACTGCATCTAGAGTAGATCATTACTGCATCTAGAGTAGAATATTACTGCATCTAGAGTAGAATATTACTGCATCTAGAGTAGAATATTGCTGCATCTAGAGTAGAATATTGCTGCATCTAGAGTAGAATATTACTGCATCTAGAGTAGATCATTGCTGCATCTAGAGTAGATCATTACTGCATCTAGAGTGTGTAAAACATGTTCAGCGTTTGAAGTACACAATGCCCTTTCTCTGAGCGGCTTGTGGAACATTCCGGAATAAAGTGAATCACTTAGTTGTTGTGGAATTGGTCAAATGTGAAGGAAAATATGATCAGAATGAGTCCGGTGAAGGTAAATAGACTTTAAAAACACAAAGGAGCTCTTCATTTCAAGCTCAAGCGGCTGAGCAGACAGCAGACATGATAAAGGAGTAAAACATTTATTTTGCACTTTTTGCCTTTCAAAGCAAATTTTTTCTACTTGATTCTAAGGTTTTTCAAACACAATGAGTAATTTAAGTGTTTCTCAAGGTCTAAATGGAGAAGCTTAAAGTGGTGCGAGTGCAGTTCAGACAGGAGCCCCTCCTGAGCCTGTGGTCTGGACCCTGACAGGTGCTTTATGCTCCCCGTCTGTGCACCCTCGACCTGTGGGCATCCTCCTACTCGATTTATAGCTTTAATTAAACACTGATGGCTTCGTTATGGCGCGCCGCCCTAAATCTTTCAGTGAGCTGCAGACAATGGAATGATTCACACATGCAGAGTCTTTCACGGGCCCCGCCCGGCCCTTCAGGTGCCTCATTATACTCTGCTTTTATAAACTCTACTATATGTCTACTCTGTGCCTCGTTCACACAGCGTGACTCTTTGTCTGTAATTGTACGTTAATGTCGCCATGTTTAATGGACGTTTTGCACGTTTTGCACGTTGTCGGGCTTTAATGACCTCACTGTTTACAGTCACCACAAAGTGTTAAAGGTCTTAAAACCTTTACGTTTGTATTATAATTTATTATTTTATTATCAGTGAGTGTTTAACAGGGTTTTATTATTGATTAATTAGGCTATGGAAACACTGTATAGGTCTACTTTATATTACCTAATATTATTTTATTAAAGCGTCATAAGAACGACCTTTAATACTGCGGCTGCTTTTTCAAAGGAAAAATAGTGGCCACAGCGTCCAGCGCTTCAAGCTCATCATCGCCCCGAGCTCTTCTGTGATGGAGCGCACCAGTCCCAGGTGGGCGGTCCACGGTGGGCGGAGCCAGGTGGGCTCCATAGCTGTCAGTCATTAGTGTGACGAGCTCCATGACAACGCTGAAGGGAGGGGCTTGTGCTCACGTCGTTTGGCGCTCGCGGTTCACAAATACCACATTTTTATAATTTGGTCTGGGGGCGGGGCTTAGCTTACATGTCAATCAAAGCTGACTTACTGCTGTGTGATTTATTTTTTAAGTCTGTAAAATATTAAGGTTCAGTGAAATACTGTTTACTAATACTTCTACTTCTACATCTTAGGTGTCTTTTTATCAAGTTGTTCATTTTACTATTGTGCAGCACCAACATGTGAAATGATCAGTCCAATAAAACCAGATGGACCATAAAAATGTTGTTTTTGGCCTCATTTGAACTGCCGTGCTGTTTTGTGCTGCAGATGCTTAAAGCTGCAGCCTTTACTCCTCATCAGTGTGATTCAGCTCTAAATGCAGTCAGACCACCAGGGGGCGCTCTAACCAGGCCGTTCGCTCCACAGGCTAACGGCGCCTCTTTCCTGTTAGCATGTTAGCACACCAATGAACACGTCCGTAATGGGAGACGTTCTGCAATGTCAATGTCATGAAAATATGACTCTAAATGATGGTGCGTTTTCTACAGCTTCATTTTGACTGCGTTTAAGTCATAGAAATAATCGCTCACTATTGCTTCTTTTTGCCACGGATCGGCACCGTTGTGATGGCACTTGCGCTCCAGCAGGAATTCTATTGTTTGAATAGAGAACGAGGGCAAAGTCTCACAGCTTAAATATACTTTAAAATAGACTGATTTGTGGAAAATGTCCAACGTTCATGTGACACACAATGCACCGATTGGACCTGAAAACCACTTTAGTCTGTGAAGTACTTTCTCTGGGTCACAACGTCTGATGGCGGCGCTCAGGGAAACTTCCAGAATGAGGTGGATACATAACAAAACCAGATATAAACCTCCAGAAAAGCAACATTCTGTCTTTTAGAGAGGCCGTTTGTTACAGGCTGGACTCGTGCTGGACTCGTGCTGGACTCGTGCTGGACTCGTGCTGGACTCGTGCTGGACTCGTGCTGGACTCGTGCTGGACTCGTGCTGGACTCGTGCTGGACTCGTGCTGGACTCGTGCTGGGCCGATCCACACAGCATCCAAAATGAACTAAATATTTCACAGCCACAGAAAATCCAGGAGACTATGACCTGTCCGTCAAATACTTTTTTAATGAATACCTCAAGGTTCCCGTCACCACTTCATGTGTAAAGTGACCAACGCTGTCAATGTCTGTGACTCGTGGACCACATGTGAGTGACATGTGAAGAGGAGTGAGCGATTAGCAACATGCTAACAAACATGTAGTAAACATTGACACAATAACTCCAGCAGTGTAGCGCCCTCACCAGTTTGACATTTGAGTTTATTTCATCAACACAAAACCTGTAAACATGAGTGAACTTTAAACGCAGGAGCTGGAAAAGTGACTCATATTACTGCTCGACAAACGTAACAAACATGTAAGAGACGTGTTCAAAATGAAAGGGACTTAACTTTATACCAGTTTTTATCCTAAAGATAAGATCCTCCTTTATTTGTCCACACAATGGGGACATTTCTGTGTTGCAACGCAGTAGATACAGAAGTAACAGAACAGATCACTTATAGGAAGCTTCAGGAAACATGGTCTTTAATTCAGCCTTTTCTTGTTCCAGTTGATGAAGAATAAATCTGTCTGAACAATGTGTGCAACTGCTCACACACTGCTCACATACTGCTCACACAGCTCACACACTGCTCACACACTGCTCACACACTGCTCACACACTGCTCACACACTGCTCACACTGCTCACACACTGCTCACACACTGCTCACACTGCTCACACACTGCTCACACAGCTCACACACTGCTCACACACTGCTCACACACTGCTCACACACTGCTCACACTGCTCACACACTGCTCACACACTGCTCACACACTGCTCACACACTGCTCACACACTGCTCACACACTGCTCACACAGCTCACACACTGCTCACACACTGCTCACACACTGCTCACACTGCTCACACACTGCTCACACACTGCTCACACTGCTCACACACTGCTCACACACTGCTCACACAGCTCACACACTGCTCACACACTGCTCACACACTGCTCACACACTGCTCACACTGCTCACACTGCTCACACACAGCTCACACACTGCTCACACACTGCTCACACTGCTCACACTGCTCACACTGCTCACACACTGCTCACACACTGCTCACACACTGCTCACACTGCTCACACTGCTCACACACTGCTCACACACTGCTCACACACAGCTCACACACTGCTCACACACTGCTCACACTGCTCACACTGCTCACACTGTTCACACTGCTCACACTGTTCACACTGCTCACACTGCTCACACTGCTCACACTGCTCACACACTGCTCACACTGCTCACACACTGGTCACCCTGCTCACACTGCTCACACACTGCTCACACACTGCTCACACTGCTCACACTGTTCACACTGTTCACACTGTTCACACTGCTCACACTGGTCACACACTGGTCACACACTGGTCACCCTGCTCACACTGCTCACACTGCTCACACACTGGTCACACACTGGTCACACACTGGACACACACTGGTCACACACTGCTCACACACTACTCTCACACTACTCTCACTCTGCTCACTCTGCTCACTCTGCTCACACTGCTCACACTGCATACACTGCTCAAACTGCTCACACACTATCACACTGCTCACACTGCTCACACACTATCACACTGCTCACACACTACTCACACACTGCTCACACACTGCTCACACACTGCTCACACACTGCTCACACACTGCTCACACTGCTCACACTACTCAACCTGCTCACACTGCTCAACCTGCTCACACTGCTCACACTGCTCACACTGCTCACACTGCTCAACCTGCTCAACCTGCTCACCCTGCTCACACTGCTCACACTGCTCACACACTGCTCACACACTGCTCACACACTGCTCACACACTGCTCACACTGCTCACACTGCTCACACTGCTCACACACTGCTCACACACTGCTCACACACAGCTCACACACTGCTCACACACTGCTCACACTGCTCACACTGCTCACACTGTTCACACTGCTCACACTGTTCACACTGCTCACACTGCTCACACTGCTCACACTGCTCACACACTGCTCACACTGCTCACACACTGGTCACCCTGCTCACACTGCTCACACACTGCTCACACACTGCTCACACTGCTCACACTGTTCACACTGTTCACACTGTTCACACTGCTCACACTGGTCACACACTGGTCACACACTGGTCACCCTGCTCACACTGCTCACACTGCTCACACACTGGTCACACACTGGTCACACACTGGACACACACTGGTCACACACTGCTCACACACTACTCTCACACTACTCTCACTCTGCTCACACTGCTCACACTGCATACACTGCTCACACTGCTCACACACTATCACACTGCTCACACTGCTCACACACTATCACACTGCTCACACACTACTCACACACTGCTCACACACTGCTCACACACTGCTCACACACTGCTCACACTGCTCACACTACTCAACCTGCTCACACTGCTCAACCTGCTCACACTGCTCACACTGCTCACACTGCTCAACCTGCTCAACCTGCTCACCCTGCTCACACTGCTCACACTGCTCTCAACCTGCTCAACCTGCTCAACCTGCTCACACTGCTCAACCTGCTCACACTGCTCAACCTGCTCACACTGCTCACACTGCTCAACCTGCTCACACTGCTCACACTGCTCACACTGCTCACACTGCTCACACTGCTGAATATAGTTTTTATAAAGAAACCCTGTGTTTGTGGCTTCAGAACGCGAACACGACCAGCCTTAACCACGTGGTGACCGGTCTGAAGCCCAACACGCTGTACGAGTTCTCCGTCATGGTGACCAAAGGACGCCGCATGAGCACGTGGAGCATGACCGCGCAGGGAACCACCTTCGAGACCAGTAAGACACAAACTGCACCCGTCATGTTTCTGAAGGACTGGGACCATAAGTTCTTCTCCCCTCAGTCCCCAGCTCCTCCCCCAAAGACGTTACCGTGGTGAGCAAAGAGAACAAGCCTCGGACCATCATCGTGAACTGGCAACCTCCGTCTGAAGCCAATGGCAAGATCACGGGTGAGTCTCCATGACGACCAGCACTGTCACCATAACACATACTGAAGCATGATGTGGGCCGTTTGATGATGTGAGTGTGGGCCGTTTGATGACGCGAGTGTGGGCCGTTTGATGATGTGAGTGTGTAATGACGTGAGTGTGGGCCGTTTGATGACGTGAGTGTGGGCCGTTTGATGACGCGAGTGTGGGCCGTTTGATGACGCGAGTGTGGGCCGTTTGATGACGCGAGTGTGGGCCGTTTGATGACGCGAGTGTGGGCCGTTTGATGACGCGAGTGTGGGCCGTTTGATGACGCGAGTGTGGGCCGTTTGATGACGCGAGTGTGGGCCGTTTGATGACGCGAGTGTGGGCCGTTTGATGACGCGAGTGTGGGCCGTTTGATGACGCGAGTGTGGGCCGTTTGATGACGCGAGTGTGGGCCGTTTGATGACGCGAGTGTGGGCCGTTTGATGACGCGAGTGTGGGCCGTTTGATGACGTGAGTGTGGGCCGTTTGATGACGCGAGTGTGGGCCGTTTGATGACGCGAGTGTGGGCCGTTTGATGACGCGAGTGTGGGCCGTTTGATGACGCGAGTGTGGGCCGTTTGATGACGCGAGTGTGGGCCGTTTGATGACGCGAGTGTGGGCCGTTTGATGACGCGAGTGTGGGCCGTTTGATGACGCGAGTGTGGGCCGTTTGATGACGCGAGTGTGGGCCGTTTGATGACGCGAGTGTGGGCCGTTTGATGACGCGAGTGTGGGCCGTTTGATGACGCGAGTGTGGGCCGTTTGATGACGCGAGTGTGGGCCGTTTGATGACGCGAGTGTGGGCCGTTTGATGACGCGAGTGTGGGCCGTTTGATGACGCGAGTGTGGGCCGTTTGATGACGCGAGTGTGGGCCGCTTGATGACGCGAGTGTGGGCCGCTTGATGACGCGAGTGTGGGCCGTTTGATGACGCGAGTGTGGGCCGTTTGATGACGCGAGTGTGGGCCGTTTGATGACGCGAGTGTGGGCCGTTTGATGACGCGAGTGTGGGCCGTTTGATGACGCGAGTGTGGGCCGTTTGATGACGCGAGTGTGGGCCGTTTGATGACGCGAGTGTGGGCCGTTTGATGACGAGAGTGTGGGCCGTTTGATGACGCGAGTGTGGGCCGTTTGATGACGCGAGTGTGGGCCGTTTAATTTACTTCTTTACTGGACAGGACAGTTTAGCGTGATATGGGGATGAGAGAAGGAAGGACATGCAGCAAATAGTTGAAACCGTGATTTGATCTCACGGCGGACGGCTGCACATGGAGCCTGGCATATGTGCTGCCGCCTTAACCACTCCACCACCGGGTCATTTCCCTCTACAACTGAATGACGCGGCTCAGAGCGTGCACTAAGCGCGTACTAAGCGCGTACTGATCGTGTACTAAGCGTGTAACGAGAGCGTGTAATGAGAGCGTGTAACAAGAGCGTGTAACGAGAGCGTGTAACGCCGCCATCTGCAGGTTACATCATCTACTACAGCACGGACGTGAACGCGGAGGTGCACGACTGGGTGATCGAGCCCGTGGTGGGGAACCGGCTCACGCATCAGATCCAGGAGCTCACCCTGGACACCACCTACTACTTCAAGATCCAGGCCCGCAACTCCAAAGGCATGGGCCCCATGTCTGAGGCCGTGCACTTCAGGACCCCCAAGTGTAAGTCCTCTGTCCCTGCAGCGCCCCCTGCTGCCGGCTGTGAGGGGCCCATGGACAGTACGAGCTTGTTTGTGTGATGACAATGATAGAAATGTCCGTTATATCAACGAAACAAATGAATTTGCATTAAACTAACTAAAACGTACAAACATATACACGTTAAAAAGACTTGAGTGTGTCTTTTTAGTTGTTGAATTGGATTTCCGCAAAGATTCTCAAATGTCTATTTCATTTGTGTAGATATTTACTACTGGCACTGCATGTTAGAGTACAAGTACACAACTAAAGATGAGTCCAAATACATTCTTACTACAAATACATAATGGTCAGAAACTGTCCATTGTCCTTCCTCGGTTACTTTATTGATCAGTCCCTTTGTTGTTAGTAACTTGGAGACGATGTATAGTACTGACCCTATGTATAGTACTGACCCTATGTATAGTACTGACCCTATGTATAGTACTGACCCTATGTAAAGTACTGACCCTATGTATAGTACTGACCCTATGTATAGTACTGACCCTATGTAAAGTACTGACCCTATGTATAGTACTGACCCTATGTATAGTACTGACCCTATGTATAGTACTGACCCTATGTAAAGTACTGACCCTATGTATAGTACTGACCCTATGTATAGTACTGACCCTATGTATAGTACTGACCCTATGTAAAGTACTGACCCTATGTATAGTACTGACCCTATGTATAGTACTGACCCTATGTAAAGTACTGACCCTATGTAAAGTACTGACCCTATGTATAGTACTGACCCTATGTAAAGTACTGACCCTACAGGTGTACAGCTGTCACATGTTGATAAAGAAACGGTCACTGTTTGGACATTTGGACTCTGTTTTAGTGTAAACATATTGTAGTTGTATCGTCTGGACTCGATACAACTGGATGTTTGACCAATGGAACGCTCCTGGACCAATGAGGGACTCCGCCCACATGTGACCTCAGACCAATCACTTTTACAATCTTAATACAATATATGTAACTCAATATTAGTGAAACATGTCATTCTTAGTTTTGACATTGTATGACCCTCACACTGACCTTCAACTGACCATTACACTGACCTTCAAACTGACCCTCACACTGACCTTCAAACTGACCCTCAAACTGACCTTCAGCTGACCATTACACTGACCTTCAAACTGACCCTCACACTGACCTTCAACTGACCCTCACACTGACCTTCAAACTGACCCTCACACTGACCTTCAAACTGACCCTCACACTGACCTTCAACTGACCATTACACTGACCTTCAAACTGACCCTCACACTGACCTTCAACTGACCCTCACACTGACCTTCAAACTGACCCTCACACTGACCTTCAACTGACCCTCACACTCACACTGACCCCTGCCTTACGTTGCTGCCTGATGTCCTCCTCTCTTCCTCTCTCCTCCTCTTACCTCCTCTCTCCTCCACTCTTTCCTCCTCTCTCCTCTCTTTCCTTCTCTCCTCTCTTTCCTTCTATCCTCCTCTCTCTCCTCCTCTCTTTCCTCATCTCTCCTCTTTCCCCCTCTCTCTTCTTTATCCTCCTCTCTCTCCTCCTCTCCCCCTTGCTCCCTCTCTCCCCCTCTCTCCTCCCGTGGCTCTCTCCTCCTCTCTTTCCTTCTCTTCCCTCCTGTCGCTCTCTCCTCCTCTCTCCCGTGTCTCTCTCTCCTACTCTACCCCCTTGCCCTCTCTCTCCTCCTCTCTCTTCTCTTTCCTCCTCTCTCTCTTCCTCTCTCTCTCCTCCTCTTTCCTCCCGTCGCTCTCTCCTCCTCTCTCCCCTTCTCTCCTCCTCTCTCTCCTCCTGTGGCTCTCCTCCTCTCTCCTCCCATGGCTCTCTCTCCTCCTCTCTCCTCCCGTGGCTCTCTCCTCCTCTCTCTCCTCCCGTGGCTCTCTCTCCTCCTCTCTCCTCCAGTGGCTCTCTCCACCTCTCTCTCTCTCCCTCCTCTCTCCTCCCATGGCTCTATCCTCCTCTTCTCCCTTGTCCCTCGCTCCTCCCATCGCTCTCTCCTCCTCTCTCTCCCTCCTCTCTCCTCCTCTCTCCTCCCGTGGCTCTCTCCTCCTCTCTCCTCCAGTGGCTCTCTCCTCTCTCTCTCTTCCTCTCTCTCTCTCCCTCCTCTCTCCTCCCATGGCTCTATCCTCCTCTTCTCCCTTGTCCCTCGCTCCTCCCATCGCTCTCTTCCTCCTCTCTCCTCCTCTCTCCTCCTGTGGCTCTCTCCTCCTCTCTCCTCCTGTGGCTCTCTCCTCCTCCTCTCTCCCTCCTCTCTCCTCCTCTCTCCTCCTGTGGCTCTCTCCTCCTCTCTCCTCCTGTGGCTCTCTCCTCC
>NW_027316167.1:41104333-41141833 GCF_026437365.1 Eucyclogobius newberryi
AGGCCGGAGAGACGGGCCAGAGAGGGGCCGGAGAGGGAGGCCAGCGAGAGGGGCCAGAGATGGGCCAGAGAGGGGGGCCTGTTATTAAAATAAACTCATACATTTCTAACTTAATACTTAAAGTGACACTGTGGAACTTTCCGGAGGTGGAAAGTCTTCTGCCTGATGCCATGAAAACAAAGTTTAAACCACATGGATGGAAACAAGCAGGTGGAGACTCCTCCTCCAGGGCAAGGACGAGTCATGTTTGTGGAGATGCAAGCTCATTAAGCACATGAGGTCGAATACATTTTTACTGCAGTAAAACACAAAAAATAAAAACATGTTGGATTTTTTGGGCTAAAAAGTTACACAGTGGGGCTTTAAAATGTTCTTCAAAACCCTCTCTAAAATGTGATGGGATTGTAAATGAGCTGGAGCGTGCACCCCTCAGAGGACTTCAGAGCAGGCACTTCAAAGGTCTGTCCCGGATCACAGTTTATTGGAGCGAGGGACGGCTCAGGCGGGTGGTCCCACGTGCTCCATGTCCTGAGCCTCAGCGACAGGAGGAGCCAGCGTCCTCCTGACCACACCCGTGTAGCTCTGACCGCTCGTCCCCAAACCACTGAGGAAAAGGTGAAATAAGAAACGCATTTCCCAAAGCACATGAAGGCCAGACACAGCAGGGGACGAGGACCCAATCTTCCATTTACAGAGACTTGAAACGTCTTCTGTGGGTTATTCATACAAATGTAACGTGTTTTTCATCTGTAAAACGCTCAAAATCGCACATATTTGGAACATGAAACTGATAGATCTAGGATTACGTTTCTTGTTTCATTTTGTCAGCACGAAACATGACTGAATGGGATTTTGGTGTGTGTAGGTGCTACGTCATGTGTGAAGCGCCTCTGCTGCTTTGTGTCTACTGTGTCACCATAACAACCCCTCTGCCGTTTTGAGTCGTGTTGTGAATTCCACCTGTTAAAACTTAGATTAATGTGAATGAACCTTTTAGGGCACGAGTCAGAGGACGGCATGTCTACACTAGGAGGCCGCCGCGGGATGAGGCCTAAAATGATGATGCCGTTTGATGCCCAGCCGCCTCAGCGTAAGTGTGCTTAGAGGGATGAGGGGGGTTAGTGTCCTCCAATCGCTCCTTTAAGTTTGAACCAGTCGGAGGAAAAGTGCAGCACAAATCATCTGTGCGTCCCGGGAGAGCGAGGGAGCAGAATCACCAGGTGAAGCACAAAAGCACTTAAAGGCAGTTTGGGGCGGTAAAAACATCTGAACAAATGAATGTTTAGTGAAGAAGCGGGTGCAAAGTGCTGGTGAGACTCTTTAACTTTAGTGAGAAAAAGAAGTGATTTCAAAATGAGCCACAAGACTACACTGCAAAAAGAAAAAATATGAGACTAAAACATTAAAGTCATTAAAGATTAATATTGTTTTTTATTTGTTCTCTTTAAAAGGAAATATTGACTTTATAAATCACCCAAAGAACTGAGTAACTCTGGTGATAGAGCGCCCCCTGCAGAACATTTCTTTCTTTATCATAATAAGACTCAAATATTTAACGTGGCTAAATATTTCAAAAGAAGAGTTTCTCAGGAGAGTTGTCTTCGTGTCAATGTCGCGGAAAACCAGAGCCAGCAGGGGGCGGCGATGCCCATTTCAAACATCCCCAAAATACATATTGAACCATCACAGGGACTTATAAATTTAATAATTTAGTCTTGCTTTAAACCCGTTGTTGTCTTCACCCTCTGCCAGTTTAATGTCATCATTTATTTTAGAGGACTTTACTTTTACTCCAAGGTCAGTGCGACTGACCAGAGGGACGGTTGACTTTAGTTCACTTTTGTTTTTGCCTTAAACCTGTAGATAAGCCTTAGACCTCCAGTATAAAACCCCTTTTTCAGATAAACATTTGCCTCAATCAAAGCTTTTCAGACAGTGCTACAAAAATTAATTGACAATTTTTTTTTTTTTAAATTAAAATGATTATTAAATTATTATTAGGCCCGAGCGCCACAAGCTGGCGAGAGGCCTATTAGTTCCGTAAAGCCGTGCGAAGCGCTCGGCCACTTCCAAACACTCACTAACACTCCTCCTCATGCACGCCCCGTGCATACTAATTAGTAGTAGGAAAATGGAACATTACCGTTGTAAACGGGCAAAGCCCGTGCAAAAGTGCGCACTCAACTCATTTGCGCTAAGTAGCTCACGAATACGTTCCCCATCTCTTGCATGTTCCGTGCATATAAGCATGTAAGGCAAAAATTGAACATTATTACTGTATAGAGGGCCAAAAACACAAAGTGGGCAAAATTAACGAAAGTACCCGTCAGTGACCAGGGACCCACACCATGAGGTAGGAAAATGTATAGTTTATGATAATTGAAAAATAGGAAACATTGTTTTCGCATCGGAATATTATTCATTCTTTTTTTCTTTCTTCTTTCTTCTCGGGACCAACCCCCCTATTTTTCACCCAGTGAACATTGACAAAAAGTCAAAAAAATTTGTACACCTCTAAAAATCGTGCCTCTCTACATTCTGGCTCTTTTCTAAAATTAAAAAAATTGGCGCGTCAGCGCCCCCAAATGTACCAAAAATGCATTGAGAGATGGGAAATGACCCAAAAAAAAATCTGTTAGAATCATGAAATTTGGCGCAGAGGTAGATGGTGACAAGAGAAGTAAAAAATATTATTACGGCAACGCCGTCCGCCCAACCAAATGTCGGCCATATTGGATCAAAAATTGAGTTTTTCAAAACGTCGTACTTTTACGAACTCCTCTCAGGGCGTTGGCCCTAAAAAGCTGAAATTTGGTGAAAATGCTACTGAGGAGTGGGACATCAAAATGACATTGACCCTGTCACGGTCTCTGTGCGGCGAAGCCACAAACTTTAGCTAGAATTTCAGAGATTTCCCAAATTTAAAAATTGCTGCCGTTTGCGCAGATAAAGTCCGAATTGCGTCAAATTAGAATCAGTTGTTAAACTCTTTGCCCTAAACCTACTTGAAGTGAAATAAATTAATTTGGCGTCACAGCGCCCCCTACAGATTTTATATGGAGTTTAAATATTTAGTTTTGCGAAATTTTACGAAATTTGTCACACAACTCAATGTTGGCCCCATCAAAAAAGTCAATGAGACTCCTCCTCGAGCATTTGCCCTATTAACCTGAAATTTGGTGAGATTCATCTTCGGGGGTAAAAGTTATAAACATTTTTATTCAAAGAATCACGGTGTCTGTGCAGCGAAGCCGCACATTTTGCCAAGAATTCAAAATAAAATTGCTTTTTGATGTAAAACAAAGGGGAGAAGATGTGACAGCGTCACAGATTCAGCAGTAGATGTAATAAAAGGACCATTGGGGCGCGTTAGCCACGCCCCCTCTTGCGGCGTGGTGAGGGCCGATCATTGCCGCTTGCGGCTATATTTATTAATTATTATTATTAGCATTATTAAACTGAGATTTCCAAAATGGGTGTTTTTCCCCAATAATGGTCTTAGTCAATATATTTCAACATTTATTTGGTTATAATATATTAAACAACTCTCAGTACAATAGGAATACTGGAGTAGAAGACTAATTGAAAAAGTGATTGCTGATCAGTCGATGACTAAAATGATTATTTGTGACAGTCCAATATTCAAATCAAGATTGAAATACTCTTATTTAACTTGGCCAGATAATACTTTTTGCAGTGTAAAATTGTCAGCATAAATATTAGATACATATTTAATTACATCATATCTAGAATGTAAAGAGAACATTATTATCCACTAAAACATACGCATGCTCCATCTCATGTGTCCATCTCATGTGTCCATCTCATGTGTCCATCTCATGTGTCCATCTCATGTGTCCATTTCATGTGTCCATCTCATGTGTCCATCTCAGCGGTCATTAGTGCCCATCCCATCCACTCGCTGGACCCTCAGCACCAGCAGCACCACTATCACATGGGCAGCCTGGCCTCTCCCACCCGCACCTACCTGTACCACCACCACCAGGCCAGCAGTGGGCGCCCTCACGCCTGCACCAGCCCCAGCTCTCATCTGCACAGGGTGGAGTCTTCAGGTGAGACGCTGCTGCCCTCTGCTGGCCACATCTGCTGCATCTCATGCATTCTCACCCGTGTCTTCTAATCATCATTATGTTGTTTTCATTTATTTATTTGAGATGTTACATGACATTATTTAACCTACAAATATTTAAAAAGTTAGTAGTTTTAGTTAAAAAATAAACTAAATAACCTCAATTATATTTGTGTTATAATGGCTCGACCTCAGTATAATATATGGTAAATGTATTCCTATATATATTCTGTTTATCTATGTTAAAGATGCTGCTGAGTTTTACTGTCTTTGAAACCTGAAAAACAGACACTAGTTCATTAAAAGCTTCTGCAGTCCAGAGTTCTTCCTCTCACGTTCAGACCATGCTAACTGCGCTCCGCCGTGCTAACCGCGCTCCGCCGTGCTAACCGCGCACTTCCTGGTTCTCAAATGGTAAAAGGCTTTATAAGAAAAACTCTGGTGCAGTCACAGGGACAGTATGTGGCGCTTACTGTTTTTATGTTTTTAAAAAGGAACTACAATCACAACTGAACATGTGCAGCCTGCTCAACATGCCGTGTTCAGCTCCTTCTCAGTCTGTGTTCAGGCCGTGTTCAGCTCCTTCTCAGTCTGTGTTCAGGCCGTGTTCAGCTCCTTCTCAGTCTGTGTTCAGGTCGTGTTCAGCTCCTTCTCAGTCTGTGCTCAGGCCGTGTTCAGCTCCTTCTCAGTCTGTGTTCAGGCCGTGTTCAGCTCCTTCTCAGTCTGTGTTCAGGTCGTGTTCAGCTCCTTCTCAGTCTGTGCTCAGGCCGTGTTCAGCTCCTTCTCAGTCTGTCAATCATGACTTACACACGGTTCCTTTAAGTAAGACGTCGTTGATCATCCGCTGGAGTCGAGATGAATGTGTTCTGTTTGTGGGAAAACCTGGTGTCTTATTGCTCCAGTCCTCCACCTCCTCTCTCCACCTCCTCTCTCCACCTCCTCTCTTCACCTCCTCTCTCCACCTCCTCTCTCCACCTCCTCTCTTCACCTCCTATTTTCACCTCCTCTCTCCACCTCCTCTCTCCACCTCCTCTCTTCACCTCCTCTCTCGACCTCCTCTCGAGCTCCTCTCTTCACCTCCTCTCTCCACCTCCTCTCTCCACCTCCTCTCTTCACCTCCTCTCTCCACCTCCTCTCTTCACTTCCTCTCTTCACCTCCTCTCTCCACCTCCTCTCTCGACCTCCTCTCGAGCTCCTCTCTTCACCTCCTCTCTTCACCTCCTCTCTCCACCTTCTCTCTTCACCTCCTATTTTCACCTCCTCTCTCGACCTCCTCTCGATCTCCTCTCTCCACCTCCTCTCTTCACCTGCTCTCTCGACCTCCTCTCTTCACCTCCTCTCTTCACCTCCTCTCTTCACCTCCTCTCTTCACCTCCTCTCTCCACCTCCTCTCTTCACCTCCTCTCTCCACCTCCTCTCTCCACCTCCTCTCTTCACCTCCTCTCTCGACCTCCTCTCGATCTCCTCTCTCCACCTCCTCTCTCGTGCTCCTCTCTTCACCTCCTCTCTCCACCTCCTCTCTCCACCTCCTCTCTCGTGCTCCTCTCTTCACCTCCTCTCTTCACCTCCTCTCTTCACCTCCTCTCTCCACCTCCTCTCTTCACCTCCTCTCTCTCTCTGCCTCCTCCTCAGAGTCGGTGAGGAACACTCCCTGCTCCGAGCCGCCTCCTGCTGCCTCCTCTCAGCTCTCCTGCCCCTCTGAGATCATGGTGGACCCCGAGGGCAGTTACCACGGCTCCAGCACCACAGAGGAGGAGGGCAGCTACAGCAGCAGCCTGCCCCCTCTGCGCCCGGCTCACCCTCACGCCCACGCACACCCGCTCAAGAGCTTCGCCGTGCCCGCCGTCCCGCCCGGATCCCACCCGTCGTACGAGAACCCCGCCCTGCCCAGCACGCCCCTGCTGACTCAGAGTGGTACGGAACTCAGCAGCACAATGCTCTTGTGTATGTCAAACTCCTCATGTCCAATTCTTTATATCTGAAGTATTCTCATGTGTTAGTGTTCTCATGAGTTAGTGTTCTCGTGTGTTAGTGTTCTCATGTGTTAGTGTTCTCGTGTGTTAGTGTTCTCATGTGTTAGTGTTCTCGTGTGTTAGTGTTCTCATGTGTTAGTGTTCTCGTATGTTAGTGTTCTCATGTGTTAGTGTTCTCATGTGTTAGTGTTCTCGTGTGTTAGTGTTCTCATGTGTTAGTGTTCTCATGTGTTAGTGTTCTCGTATGTTAGTGTTCTCATGTGTTAGTGTTCTCGTGTGTTAGTGTTCTCGTGTGTTAGTGTTCTCGTGTGTTAGTGTTCTCGTGTGTTAGTGTTCCCGTTTGTTAGTGTTCTCGTGTGTTAGTGTTCTAGTGTGTTAGTGTTCTCGTGTGTTAGTGTTCCCGTGTGTTAGTGTTCTCGTGTGTTAGTGTTCTCGTGTGTTAGTGTTCTCGTGTGTTAGTGTTCTCGTGTGTTAGTGTTCTCGTGTGTTAGTGTTCTCGTGTGTTAGTGTTCTCGTGTGTTAGTGTTCTCGTGTGTTCTCATGTGTTAGTGTTCTCGTGTGTTAGTGTTCTAGTGTGTTAGTGTTCTCGTGTGTTAGTGTTCTCGTGTGTTAGTGTTCTCGTGTGTTAGTGTTCTCGTGTTAGTGTTCTCGTGTGTTAGTGTTCTCGTGTGTTAGTGTTCCCGTTTGTTAGTGTTCTCATGTGTTAGTGTTCTAGTGTGTTAGTGTTCTCGTGTGTTAGTGTTCCCGTGTGTTAGTGTTCTCGTGTGTTAGTGTTCTCGTGTGTTAGTGTTCTCGTGTGTTAGTGTTCTCGTGTGTTAGTGTTCTCGTGTGTTCTCATGTGTTAGTATTCTCATGTGTTAGTGTTCTCGTGTGTTCTCATGTGTTAGTGTTCTCGTGTGTTAGTGTTCTCGTGTGTTCTCATGTGTTAGTATTCTCATGTGTTAGTGTTCTCGTGTGTTCTCATGTGTTAGTGTTCCCGTGTGTTAGTGTTCTCGTGTGTTAGTGTTCTCGTGTGTTAGTGTTCTAGTGTGTTAGTGTTCTCGTGTGTTAGTGTTCTCGTGTGTTCTCATGTGTTAGTATTCTCATGTGTTAGTGTTCTCGTGTGTTCTCATGTGTTAGTGTTCTCGTGTGTTAGTGTTCTCGTGTTAGTGTTCTCGTGTGTTAGTGTTCTCGTGTGTTCTCATGTGTTAGTATTCTCATGTGTTAGTGTTCTCATGTGTTAGTGTTCTAGTGTGTTAGTGTTCTCGTGTGTTAGTGTTCACATGTGTTAGTGTTCTCACGTGTTAGTGTTCTCGTGTGTTAGTGTTCTCGTGTGTTAGTGTTCTCGTGTGTTAGTGTTCTCGTGTGTTCTCATGTGTTAGTGTTCTCATGTGTTAGTGTTCTCGTGTGTTAGTGTTCTCATGTGTTAGTGTTCTCGTGTTGTAGTTTTCTAGTGTGTTAGTGTTCTCGTGTGTTAGTGTTCCCGTGTTTTAGTGTTCTCATGTGTTAGTGTTCTCGTGTGTTAGTGTTCTCGTGTGTTAGTGTTCTTGTGTGTTAGTGTTCTCGTGTGTTAGTGTTCTCGTGTGTTAGTGTTCTCGTGTGTTAGTGTTCTAGTGTGTTAGTGTTCTCGTGTGTTAGTGTTCTCGTGTGTTAGTGTTCTCGTGTGTTAGTGTTCTCGTGTGTTAGTGTTCTCGTGTGTTCTCATGTGTTAGTGTTCTCGTGTGTTAGTGTTCCCGTGTGTTAGTGTTCTCGTGTGTTAGTGTTCTCGTGTGTTCTCGTGTGTTAGTGTTCTCGTGTTAGTGTTCTCGTGTGTTAGTGTTCTCGTGTGTTAGTGTTCTCGTGTGTTAGTGTTCTCGTGTGTTAGTGTTCTTGTGTGTTAGTGTTCTCGTGTGTTAGTGTTCTCGTGTGTTAGTGTTCTCGTGTGTTAGTGTTCTCGTGTGTTCTCGTGTGTTAGTGTTCTCGTTTGTTAGTGTTCTCGTGTGTTAGTGTTCTCGTGTGTTAGTGTTCTCGTGTGTTAGTGTTCTCGTGTTAGTGTTCTCGTGTGTTAGTGTTCTCGTGCGTTAGTGTTCTCGTGCGTTAGTGTTCTCGTGTGTTAGTGTTCTCGTGTGTTAGTGTTCTCGTGTGTTAGTGTTCTCGTGTGTTAGTGTTCTCGTGTGTTAGTGTTCTCGTGTGTTAGTGTTCTCGTGTTAGTGTTCTCGTGTGTTAGTGTTCTCGTGTGTTAGTGTTCTCGTGTGTTAGTGTTCTCGTGTGTTCTCATGTGTTAGTGTTCTCATGTGTTAGTGTTCTCGTGTGTTAGTGTTCTCATGTGTTAGTGTTCTCGTGTGTTAGTGTTCTCGTGTTAGTGTTCTCGTGTGTTAGTGTTCTCGTGTGTTAGTGTTCTCGTGTGTTAGTGTTCTCGTGTGTTCTCATGTGTTAGTGTTCTCATGTGTTAGTGTTCTCGTGTGTTAGTGTTCTCATGTGTTAGTGTTCTCGTGTTGTAGTTTTCTAGTGTGTTAGTGTTCTCGTGTGTTAGTGTTCCCGTGTTTTAGTGTTCTCGTGTGTTAGTGTTCTCGTGTGTTAGTGTTCTCGTGTGTTAGTGTTCTCGTGTGTTAGTGTTCTCGTGTGTTAGTGTTCTCGTGTGTTAGTGTTCTCGTGTGTTAGTGTTCTCGTGTGTTCTCGTGTGTTAGTGTTCTCGTGTGTTAGTGTTCTCGTGTGTTAGTGTTCTCGTGTGTTAGTGTTCTCGTGTGTTAGTGTTCTCGTGTGTTAGTGTTCTCGTGTGTTCTCGTGTGTTAGTGTTCTCGTGTTAGTGTTCTCGTGTGTCAGTGTTCTCGTGTGTTAGTGTTCCCGTGTGTTAGTGTTCTCGTGTGTTAGTGTTCTCGTGTGTTAGTGTTCTCGTGTTAGTGTTCTCGTGTGTTAGTGTTCTCGTGTGTTAGTGTTCTCGTGTGTTAGTGTTCTCGTGTGTTAGTGTTCTCGTGTGTTAGTGTTCTCGTGTGTTAGTGTTCTCGTGTGTTAGTGTTCTCGTGTGTTAGTGTTCTCGTGTGTTAGTGTTCTCGTGTGTTCTCATGTGTTAGTGTTCTCGTGTGTTAGTGTTCTCGTGTGTTAGTGTTCTCGTGTGTTCTCGTGTGTTAGTGTTCTCGTGTTAGTGTTCTCGTGTGTCAGTGTTCTCGTGTGTTAGTGTTCTCGTGTGTTAGTGTTCTCGTGTGTTAGTGTTCTCGTGTGTTAGTGTTCTCGTGTTAGTGTTCTCGTGTGTTAGTGTTCTCGTGTGTTAGTGTTCTCGTGTGTTAGTGTTCTCGTGTGTTCTCATGTGTTAGTGTTTTCGTGTGTTAGTGTTCTCGTGTGTTAGTGTTCTCGTGTGTTAGTGTTCTCGTGTGTTAGTGTTCTCGTGTGTTCTCGTGTGTTAGTGTTCTCGTTTGTTAGTGTTCTCGTGTGTTAGTGTTCACATGTGTTAGTGTTCTCATGTGTTAGTGTTCTCGTGTGTTAGTGTTCTCGTGTTAGTGTTCTCGTGTGTTAGTGTTCTCGTGTGTTAGTGTTCTCGTGTGTTAGTGTTCTCGTGTGTTCTCATGTGTTAGTGTTCTCATGTGTTAGTGTTCTCGTGTGTTAGTGTTCTCGTGTGTTAGTGTTCTCGTGTTGTAGTTTTCTAGTGTGTTAGTGTTCTCGTGTGTTAGTGTTCCCGTGTTTTAGTGTTCTCGTGTGTTAGTGTTCTCGTGTGTTAGTGTTCTCGTGTGTTAGTGTTCTCGTGTGTTAGTGTTCTCGTGTGTTAGTGTTCTCGTGTGTTAGTGTTCTCGTGTGTTAGTGTTCTCGTGTGTTAGTGTTCTCGTGTGTTCTCATGTGTTAGTGTTCTCGTGTGTTAGTGTTCTCGTGTGTTAGTGTTCTCGTGTGTTAGTGTTCTCGTGTGTTAGTGTTCTCGTGTGTTCTCGTGTGTTCTCGTGTGTTAGTGTTCTCGTGTTAGTGTTCTCGTGTGTCAGTGTTCTCGTGTGTTAGTGTTCCCGTGTGTTAGTGTTCTCGTGTGTTAGTGTTCTCATGTGTTAGTGTTCTCGTGTGTTCTCATGTGTTAGTGTTCTCATGTGTTAGTGTTCTCATGTGTTAGTGTTCTCGTGTGTTAGTGTTCTCGTGTGTTTGTGTTCTTGTGTGTTAGTGTTCTCGTGTGTTAGTGTTCTCGTGTGTTAGTGTTCTCGTGTTAGTGTTCTCGTGTGTTAGTGTTCCCGTGTGTTAGTGTTCTCATGTGTTAGTGTTCTCGTGTTGTAGTTTTCTAGTGTGTTAGTGTTCTCGTGTGTTAGTGTTCTCGTGTGTTAGTGTTCTCGTGTGTTAGTGTTCTCGTGTGTTAGTGTTCTCGTGTGTTAGTGTTCTCGTGTGTTAGTGTTCTAGTGTGTTAGTGTTCTCGTGTGTTAGTGTTCTCGTGTGTTAGTGTTCTCGTGTGTTAGTGTTCTCGTGTGTTCTCATGTGTTAGTGTTCTCGTGTGTTAGTGTTCTCGTGTGTTAGTGTTCTCGTGTGTTAGTGTTCTCGTGTGTTAGTGTTCTCGTGTGTTCTCGTGTGTTAGTGTTCTCGTTTTAGTGTTCTCGTGTGTCAGTGTTCTCGTGTGTTAGTGTTCCCGTGTGTTAGTGTTCTCGTGTGTTAGTGTTCTCGTGTGTTAGTGTTCTCGTGTGTTAGTGTTCTCGTGTGTTAGTGTTCTCGTGTGTTCTCATGTGTTAGTGTTCTCATGTGTTAGTGTTCTCATGTGTTAGTGTTCTCGTGTGTTAGTGTTCTCGTGTGTTAGTGTTCTCGTGTGTTAGTGTTCTCGTGTGTTCTCATGTGTTAGTGTTCTCGTGTGTTAGTGTTCTCGTGTGTTAGTGTTCTCGTGTGTTAGTGTTCTCGTGTGTTAGTGTTCTCGTGTGTTAGTGTTCTCGTGTTAGTGTTCTCGTGTGTTAGTGTTCTCGTGTGTTAGTGTTCTCGTGTGTTAGTGTTCTCGTGTGTTCTCATGTGTTAGTGTTTTCGTGTGTTAGTGTTCTCGTGTGTTAGTGTTCTCGTGTGTTCTCGTGTGTTAGTGTTCTCGTGTTAGTGTTCTCGTGTGTCAGTGTTCTCGTGTGTTAGTGTTCTCGTGTGTTAGTGTTCTCGTGTGTTAGTGTTCTCGTGTGTTAGTGTTCTCGTGTGTTAGTGTTCTCGTGTGTTCTCATGTGTTAGTGTTTTCGTGTGTTAGTGTTCTCGTGTGTTAGTGTTCTCGTGTGTTAGTGTTCTCGTGTGTTAGTGTTCTCGTGTGTTCTCGTGTGTTAGTGTTCTCGTTTGTTAGTGTTCTCGTGTGTTAGTGTTCACATGTGTTAGTGTTCTCATGTGTTAGTGTTCTCGTGTGTTAGTGTTCTCGTGTTAGTGTTCTCGTGTGTTAGTGTTCTCGTGTGTTAGTGTTCTCGTGTGTTAGTGTTCTCGTGTGTTCTCATGTGTTAGTGTTCTCATGTGTTAGTGTTCTCGTGTGTTAGTGTTCTCGTGTGTTAGTGTTCTCGTGTTGTAGTTTTCTAGTGTGTTAGTGTTCTCGTGTGTTAGTGTTCCCGTGTTTTAGTGTTCTCGTGTGTTAGTGTTCTCGTGTGTTAGTGTTCTCGTGTGTTCTCATGTGTTAGTGTTCTCATGTGTTAGTGTTCTCATGTGTTAGTGTTCTTGTGTGTTAGTGTTCTCGTGTGTTAGTGTTCTCGTGTGTTAGTGTTCTCGTGTGTTAGTGTTCTCGTGTGTTAGTGTTCCCGTTTGTTAGTGTTCTCATGTGTTAGTGTTCTAGTGTGTTAGTGTTCTCGTGTGTTAGTGTTTTCATGTGTTAGTGTTCTCGTGTTGTAGTTTTCTAGTGTGTTAGTGTTCTCGTGTGTTAGTGTTCCCGTGTTTTAGTGTTCTCGTGTGTTAGTGTTCTCGTGTGTTAGTGTTCTCGTGTGTTAGTGTTCTCGTGTGTTAGTGTTCTAGTGTGTTAGTGTTCTCGTGTGTTAGTGTTCTCGTGTGTTAGTGTTCTCGTGTGTTAGTGTTCTCGTGTGTTCTCATGTGTTAGTGTTCTCTTGTGTTAGTGTTCTCGTGTGTTAGTGTTCTCGTGTGTTAGTGTTCTCGTGTGTTAGTGTTCTCGTGTGTTAGTGTTCTCGTGTGTTCTCGTGTGTTAGTGTTCTCGTGTTAGTGTTCTCGTGTGTCAGTGTTCTCGTGTGTTAGTGTTCCCGTGTGTTAGTGTTCTCGTGTGTTAGTGTTCTCGTGTGTTAGTGTTCTCGTGTGTTAGTGTTCTCGTGTGTTAGTGTTCTCGTGTGTTCTCATGTGTTAGTGTTCTCATGTGTTAGTGTTCTCATGTGTTAGTGTTCTCGTGTGTTAGTGTTCTCGTGTGTTAGTGTTCTCGTGTGTTAGTGTTCTCGTGTGTTCTCATGTGTTAGTGTTCTCGTGTGTTAGTGTTCTCGTGTGTTAGTGTTCTCGTGTGTTAGTGTTCTCGTGTGTTCTCGTGTGTTAGTGTTCTCGTGTTAGTGTTCTCGTGTGTCAGTGTTCTCGTGTGTTAGTGTTCCCGTGTGTTAGTGTTCTCGTGTGTTAGTGTTCTCGTGTGTTAGTGTTCTCGTGTTAGTGTTCTCGTGTGTTAGTGTTCTCGTGTGTTAGTGTTCTCGTGTGTTCTCATGTGTTAGTGTTCTCATGTGTTAGTGTTCTCATGTGTTAGTGTTCTCGTGTGTTAGTGTTCTCGTGTGTTAGTGTTCTCGTGTGTTAGTGTTCTCGTGTGTTCTCATGTGTTAGTGTTCTCGTGTGTTAGTGTTCTCGTGTGTTAGTGTTCTCGTGTGTTCTCGTGTGTTAGTGTTCTCGTGTTAGTGTTCTCGTGTGTCAGTGTTCTCGTGTGTTAGTGTTCTCGTGTGTTAGTGTTCTCGTGTGTTAGTGTTCTCGTGTTAGTGTTCTCGTGTGTTAGTGTTCTCGTGTGTTAGTGTTCTCGTGTGTTAGTGTTCTCGTGTGTTCTCATGTGTTAGTGTTTTCGTGTGTTAGTGTTCTCGTGTGTTAGTGTTCTCGTGTGTTAGTGTTCTCGTGTGTTAGTGTTCTCGTGTGTTCTCGTGTGTTAGTGTTCTCGTTTGTTAGTGTTCTCGTGTGTTAGTGTTCACGTGTGTTAGTGTTCTCATGTGTTAGTGTTCTCGTGTGTTAGTGTTCTCGTGTTAGTGTTCTCGTGTGTTAGTGTTCTCGTGTGTTAGTGTTCTCGTGTGTTAGTGTTCTCGTGTGTTCTCATGTGTTAGTGTTCTCATGTGTTAGTGTTCTCGTGTGTTAGTGTTCTCGTGTGTTAGTGTTCTCGTGTTGTAGTTTTCTAGTGTGTTAGTGTTCTCGTGTGTTAGTGTTCCCGTGTTTTAGTGTTCTCGTGTGTTAGTGTTCTCGTGTGTTAGTGTTCTCGTGTGTTAGTGTTCTCGTGTGTTAGTGTTCTCGTGTGTTAGTGTTCTCGTGTGTTAGTGTTCTCGTGTGTTCTCATGTGTTAGTGTTCTCGTGTGTTAGTGTTCTCGTGTGTTAGTGTTCTCGTGTGTTAGTGTTCTCGTGTGTTAGTGTTCTCGTGTGTTCTCGTGTGTTCTCGTGTGTTAGTGTTCTCGTGTTAGTGTTCTCGTGTGTCAGTGTTCTCGTGTGTTAGTGTTCCCGTGTGTTAGTGTTCTCGTGTGTTAGTGTTCTCATGTGTTAGTGTTCTCGTGTGTTCTCATGTGTTAGTGTTCTCATGTGTTAGTGTTCTCATGTGTTAGTGTTCTCGTGTGTTAGTGTTCTCGTGTGTTTGTGTTCTTGTGTGTTAGTGTTCTCGTGTGTTAGTGTTCTCGTGTGTTAGTGTTCTCGTGTTAGTGTTCTCGTGTGTTAGTGTTCCCGTGTGTTAGTGTTCTCATGTGTTAGTGTTCTCGTGTTGTAGTTTTCTAGTGTGTTAGTGTTCTCGTGTGTTAGTGTTCTCGTGTGTTAGTGTTCTCGTGTGTTAGTGTTCTCGTGTGTTAGTGTTCTCGTGTGTTAGTGTTCTCGTGTGTTAGTGTTCTAGTGTGTTAGTGTTCTCGTGTGTTAGTGTTCTCGTGTGTTAGTGTTCTCGTGTGTTAGTGTTCTCGTGTGTTCTCATGTGTTAGTGTTCTCGTGTGTTAGTGTTCTCGTGTGTTAGTGTTCTCGTGTGTTAGTGTTCTCGTGTGTTAGTGTTCTCGTGTGTTCTCGTGTGTTAGTGTTCTCGTGTTAGTGTTCTCGTGTGTCAGTGTTCTCGTGTGTTAGTGTTCCCGTGTGTTAGTGTTCTCGTGTGTTAGTGTTCTCGTGTGTTAGTGTTCTCGTGTGTTAGTGTTCTCGTGTGTTAGTGTTCTCGTGTGTTCTCATGTGTTAGTGTTCTCATGTGTTAGTGTTCTCATGTGTTAGTGTTCTCGTGTGTTAGTGTTCTCGTGTGTTAGTGTTCTCGTGTGTTAGTGTTCTCGTGTGTTCTCATGTGTTAGTGTTCTCGTGTGTTAGTGTTCTCGTGTGTTAGTGTTCTCGTGTGTTAGTGTTCTCGTGTGTTAGTGTTCTCGTGTGTTAGTGTTCTCGTGTTAGTGTTCTCGTGTGTTAGTGTTCTCGTGTGTTAGTGTTCTCGTGTGTTAGTGTTCTCGTGTGTTCTCATGTGTTAGTGTTTTCGTGTGTTAGTGTTCTCGTGTGTTAGTGTTCTCGTGTGTTCTCGTGTGTTAGTGTTCTCGTGTTAGTGTTCTCGTGTGTCAGTGTTCTCGTGTGTTAGTGTTCTCGTGTGTTAGTGTTCTCGTGTGTTAGTGTTCTCGTGTGTTAGTGTTCTCGTGTGTTAGTGTTCTCGTGTGTTCTCATGTGTTAGTGTTTTCGTGTGTTAGTGTTCTCGTGTGTTAGTGTTCTCGTGTGTTAGTGTTCTCGTGTGTTAGTGTTCTCGTGTGTTCTCGTGTGTTAGTGTTCTCGTTTGTTAGTGTTCTCGTGTGTTAGTGTTCACATGTGTTAGTGTTCTCATGTGTTAGTGTTCTCGTGTGTTAGTGTTCTCGTGTTAGTGTTCTCGTGTGTTAGTGTTCTCGTGTGTTAGTGTTCTCGTGTGTTAGTGTTCTCGTGTGTTCTCATGTGTTAGTGTTCTCATGTGTTAGTGTTCTCGTGTGTTAGTGTTCTCGTGTGTTAGTGTTCTCGTGTTGTAGTTTTCTAGTGTGTTAGTGTTCTCGTGTGTTAGTGTTCCCGTGTTTTAGTGTTCTCGTGTGTTAGTGTTCTCGTGTGTTAGTGTTCTCGTGTGTTCTCATGTGTTAGTGTTCTCATGTGTTAGTGTTCTCATGTGTTAGTGTTCTTGTGTGTTAGTGTTCTCGTGTGTTAGTGTTCTCGTGTGTTAGTGTTCTAGTGTGTTAGTGTTCTCGTGTGTTAGTGTTCTCGTGTGTTAGTGTTCCCGTTTGTTAGTGTTCTCATGTGTTAGTGTTCTAGTGTGTTAGTGTTCTCGTGTGTTAGTGTTTTCATGTGTTAGTGTTCTCGTGTTGTAGTTTTCTAGTGTGTTAGTGTTCTCGTGTGTTAGTGTTCCCGTGTTTTAGTGTTCTCGTGTGTTAGTGTTCTCGTGTGTTAGTGTTCTCGTGTGTTAGTGTTCTCGTGTGTTAGTGTTCTAGTGTGTTAGTGTTCTCGTGTGTTAGTGTTCTCGTGTGTTAGTGTTCTCGTGTGTTAGTGTTCTCGTGTGTTCTCATGTGTTAGTGTTCTCTTGTGTTAGTGTTCTCGTGTGTTAGTGTTCTCGTGTGTTAGTGTTCTCGTGTGTTAGTGTTCTCGTGTGTTAGTGTTCTCGTGTGTTCTCGTGTGTTAGTGTTCTCGTGTTAGTGTTCTCGTGTGTCAGTGTTCTCGTGTGTTAGTGTTCCCGTGTGTTAGTGTTCTCGTGTGTTAGTGTTCTCGTGTGTTAGTGTTCTCGTGTGTTAGTGTTCTCGTGTGTTAGTGTTCTCGTGTGTTCTCATGTGTTAGTGTTCTCATGTGTTAGTGTTCTCATGTGTTAGTGTTCTCGTGTGTTAGTGTTCTCGTGTGTTAGTGTTCTCGTGTGTTAGTGTTCTCGTGTGTTCTCATGTGTTAGTGTTCTCGTGTGTTAGTGTTCTCGTGTGTTAGTGTTCTCGTGTGTTAGTGTTCTCGTGTGTTCTCGTGTGTTAGTGTTCTCGTGTTAGTGTTCTCGTGTGTCAGTGTTCTCGTGTGTTAGTGTTCCCGTGTGTTAGTGTTCTCGTGTGTTAGTGTTCTCGTGTGTTAGTGTTCTCGTGTTAGTGTTCTCGTGTGTTAGTGTTCTCGTGTGTTAGTGTTCTCGTGTGTTCTCATGTGTTAGTGTTCTCATGTGTTAGTGTTCTCATGTGTTAGTGTTCTCGTGTGTTAGTGTTCTCGTGTGTTAGTGTTCTCGTGTGTTAGTGTTCTCGTGTGTTCTCATGTGTTAGTGTTCTCGTGTGTTAGTGTTCTCGTGTGTTCTCGTGTGTTAGTGTTCTCGTGTTAGTGTTCTCGTGTGTCAGTGTTCTCGTGTGTTAGTGTTCTCGTGTGTTAGTGTTCTCGTGTGTTAGTGTTCTCGTGTTAGTGTTCTCGTGTGTTAGTGTTCTCGTGTGTTAGTGTTCTCGTGTGTTAGTGTTCTCGTGTGTTCTCATGTGTTAGTGTTTTCGTGTGTTAGTGTTCTCGTGTGTTAGTGTTCTCGTGTGTTAGTGTTCTCGTGTGTTAGTGTTCTCGTGTGTTCTCGTGTGTTAGTGTTCTCGTTTGTTAGTGTTCTCGTGTGTTAGTGTTCACGTGTGTTAGTGTTCTCATGTGTTAGTGTTCTCGTGTGTTAGTGTTCTCGTGTTAGTGTTCTCGTGTGTTAGTGTTCTCGTGTGTTAGTGTTCTCGTGTGTTAGTGTTCTCGTGTGTTCTCATGTGTTAGTGTTCTCATGTGTTAGTGTTCTCGTGTGTTAGTGTTCTCGTGTGTTAGTGTTCTCGTGTTGTAGTTTTCTAGTGTGTTAGTGTTCTCGTGTGTTAGTGTTCCCGTGTTTTAGTGTTCTCGTGTGTTAGTGTTCTCGTGTGTTAGTGTTCTCGTGTGTTAGTGTTCTCGTGTGTTAGTGTTCTCGTGTGTTAGTGTTCTCGTGTGTTAGTGTTCTCGTGTGTTCTCATGTGTTAGTGTTCTCGTGTGTTAGTGTTCTCGTGTGTTAGTGTTCTCGTGTGTTAGTGTTCTCGTGTGTTAGTGTTCTCGTGTGTTCTCGTGTGTTCTCGTGTGTTAGTGTTCTCGTGTTAGTGTTCTCGTGTGTCAGTGTTCTCGTGTGTTAGTGTTCCCGTGTGTTAGTGTTCTCGTGTGTTAGTGTTCTCATGTGTTAGTGTTCTCGTGTGTTCTCATGTGTTAGTGTTCTCATGTGTTAGTGTTCTCATGTGTTAGTGTTCTCGTGTGTTAGTGTTCTCGTGTGTTTGTGTTCTCGTGTGTTAGTGTTCTCGTGTGTTAGTGTTCTCGTGTGTTAGTGTTCTCGTGTTAGTGTTCTCGTGTGTTAGTGTTCTCGTGTGTTAGTGTTCCCGTGTGTTAGTGTTCCCGTTTGTTAGTGTTCTCATGTGTTAGTGTTCTAGTGTGTTAGTGTTCTCGTGTGTTAGTGTTCTCATGTGTTAGTGTTCTCGTGTTGTAGTTTTCTAGTGTGTTAGTGTTCTCGTGTGTTAGTGTTCTCGTGTGTTAGTGTTCTCGTGTGTTAGTGTTCTCGTGTGTTAGTGTTCTCGTGTGTTAGTGTTCTCGTGTGTTAGTGTTCTAGTGTGTTAGTGTTCTCGTGTGTTAGTGTTCTCGTGTGTTAGTGTTCTCGTGTGTTAGTGTTCTCGTGTGTTCTCATGTGTTAGTGTTCTCGTGTGTTAGTGTTCTCGTGTGTTAGTGTTCTCGTGTGTTAGTGTTCTCGTGTGTTAGTGTTCTCGTGTGTTCTCGTGTGTTAGTGTTCTCGTGTTAGTGTTCTCGTGTGTCAGTGTTCTCGTGTGTCAGTGTTCTCGTGTGTTAGTGTTCCCGTGTGTTAGTGTTCTCGTGTGTTAGTGTTCTCGTGTGTTAGTGTTCTCGTGTGTTAGTGTTCTCGTGTGTTAGTGTTCTCGTGTGTTCTCATGTGTTAGTGTTCTCATGTGTTAGTGTTCTCGTGTGTTAGTGTTCTCGTGTGTTAGTGTTCTCGTGTGTTAGTGTTCTCGTGTGTTCTCATGTGTTAGTGTTCTCGTGTGTTAGTGTTCTCGTGTGTTAGTGTTCTCGTGTGTTAGTGTTCTCGTGTGTTAGTGTTCTCGTGTTAGTGTTCTCGTGTGTTAGTGTTCTCGTGTGTTAGTGTTCTCGTGTGTTAGTGTTCTCGTGTGTTCTCATGTGTTAGTGTTTTCGTGTGTTAGTGTTCTCGTGTGTTAGTGTTCTCGTGTGTTCTCGTGTGTTAGTGTTCTCGTGTTAGTGTTCTCGTGTGTCAGTGTTCTCGTGTGTTAGTGTTCTCGTGTGTTAGTGTTCTCGTGTGTTAGTGTTCTCGTGTGTTAGTGTTCTCGTGTGTTAGTGTTCTCGTGTGTTAGTGTTCTCGTGTGTTCTCATGTGTTAGTGTTTTCGTGTGTTAGTGTTCTCGTGTGTTAGTGTTCTCGTGTGTTAGTGTTCTCGTGTGTTAGTGTTCTCGTGTGTTCTCGTGTGTTAGTGTTCTCGTTTGTTAGTGTTCTCGTGTGTTAGTGTTCACATGTGTTAGTGTTCTCATGTGTTAGTGTTCTCGTGTGTTAGTGTTCTCGTGTTAGTGTTCTCGTGTGTTAGTGTTCTCGTGTGTTAGTGTTCTCGTGTGTTAGTGTTCTCGTGTGTTCTCATGTGTTAGTGTTCTCATGTGTTAGTGTTCTCGTGTGTTAGTGTTCTCGTGTGTTAGTGTTCTCGTGTTGTAGTTTTCTAGTGTGTTAGTGTTCTCGTGTGTTAGTGTTCCCGTGTTTTAGTGTTCTCGTGTGTTAGTGTTCTCGTGTGTTAGTGTTCTCGTGTGTTCTCATGTGTTAGTGTTCTCATGTGTTAGTGTTCTCATGTGTTAGTGTTCTTGTGTGTTAGTGTTCTCGTGTGTTAGTGTTCTCGTGTGTTAGTGTTCTAGTGTGTTAGTGTTCTCGTGTGTTAGTGTTCTCGTGTGTTAGTGTTCCCGTTTGTTAGTGTTCTCATGTGTTAGTGTTCTAGTGTGTTAGTGTTCTCGTGTGTTAGTGTTTTCATGTGTTAGTGTTCTCGTGTTGTAGTTTTCTAGTGTGTTAGTGTTCTCGTGTGTTAGTGTTCCCGTGTTTTAGTGTTCTCGTGTGTTAGTGTTCTCGTGTGTTAGTGTTCTCGTGTGTTAGTGTTCTCGTGTGTTAGTGTTCTCGTGTGTTAGTGTTCTCGTGTGTTAGTGTTCTAGTGTGTTAGTGTTCTCGTGTGTTAGTGTTCTCGTGTGTTAGTGTTCTAGTGTGTTAGTGTTCTCGTGTGTTAGTGTTCTCGTGTGTTAGTGTTCTCGTGTGTTAGTGTTCTCGTGTGTTCTCATGTGTTAGTGTTCTCTTGTGTTAGTGTTCTCGTGTGTTAGTGTTCTCGTGTGTTAGTGTTCTCGTGTGTTAGTGTTCTCGTGTGTTAGTGTTCTCGTGTGTTCTCGTGTGTTAGTGTTCTCGTGTTAGTGTTCTCGTGTGTCAGTGTTCTCGTGTGTTAGTGTTCCCGTGTGTTAGTGTTCTCGTGTGTTAGTGTTCTCGTGTGTTAGTGTTCTCGTGTGTTAGTGTTCTCGTGTGTTAGTGTTCTCGTGTGTTCTCATGTGTTAGTGTTCTCATGTGTTAGTGTTCTCATGTGTTAGTGTTCTCGTGTGTTAGTGTTCTCGTGTGTTAGTGTTCTCGTGTGTTAGTGTTCTCGTGTGTTCTCATGTGTTAGTGTTCTCGTGTGTTAGTGTTCTCGTGTGTTAGTGTTCTCGTGTGTTAGTGTTCTCGTGTGTTCTCGTGTGTTAGTGTTCTCGTGTTAGTGTTCTCGTGTGTCAGTGTTCTCGTGTGTTAGTGTTCTCGTGTGTTAGTGTTCTCGTGTGTTAGTGTTCTTGTGTGTTAGTGTTCTCGTGTTAGTGTTCTCGTGTGTTAGTGTTCTCGTGTGTTAGTGTTCTCGTGTGTTAATGTTCTCGTGTGTTCTCATGTGTTAGTGTTTTCGTGTGTTAGTGTTCTCGTGTGTTAGTGTTCTCGTGTGTTAGTGTTCTCGTGTGTTAGTGTTCTCGTGTGTTCTCGTGTGTTAGTGTTCTCGTTTGTTAGTGTTCTCGTGTGTTAGTGTTCACATGTGTTAGTGTTCTCGTGTGTTAGTGTTCTCGTGTTAGTGTTCTCGTGTGTTAGTGTTCTCGTGTGTTAGTGTTCTCGTGTGTTAGTGTTCTCGTGTGTTCTCATGTGTTAGTGTTCTCATGTGTTAGTGTTCTCGTGTGTTAGTGTTCTCGTGTGTTAGTGTTCTCGTGTTGTAGTTTTCTAGTGTGTTAGTGTTCTCGTGTGTTAGTGTTCCCGTGTGTTAGTGTTCTCGTGTGTTAGTGTTCTCGTGTGTTAGTGTTCTCGTGTGTTAGTGTTCTCGTGTGTTAGTGTTCTCGTGTGTTAGTGTTCTCGTGTGTTAGTGTTCTAGTGTGTTAGTGTTCTCGTGTGTTAGTGTTCTCGTGTGTTAGTGTTCTCGTGTGTTCTCATGTGTTAGTGTTCTCGTGTGTTAGTGTTCTCGTGTGTTAGTGTTCTCGTGTGTTAGTGTTCTCGTGTGTTAGTGTTCTCGTGTGTTCTCGTGTGTTAGTGTTCTCGTGTTAGTGTTCTCGTGTGTTAGTGTTCTCATGTGTTAGTGTTCTCGTGTGTTAGTGTTCCCGTGTGTTAGTGTTCTCGTGTGTTAGTGTTCTCATGTGTTAGTGTTCTCGTGTGTTAGTGTTCTCGTGTGTTAGTGTTCTCGTGTGTTCTCATGTGTTAGTGTTCTCATGTGTTAGTGTTCTCATGTGTTAGTGTTCTCGTGTGTTAGTGTTCTCGTGTGTTTGTGTTCTTGTGTGTTAGTGTTCTCGTGTGTTAGTGTTCTCGTGTGTTAGTGTTCTAGTGTGTTAGTGTTCTAGTGTGTTAGTGTTCTCGTGTGTTAGTGTTCTCGTGTGTTAGTGTTCCCGTTTGTTAGTGTTCTCATGTGTTAGTGTTCTAGTGTGTTAGTGTTCTCGTGTGTTAGTGTTCCCGTGTGTTAGTGTTCTCGTGTGTTAGTGTTCTCGTGTGTTAGTGTTCTCATGTGTTAGTGTTCTCATGTGTTAGTGTTCTCGTGTGTTAGTGTTCTCGTGAGTTAGTGTTCTCGTGTGTTAGTGTTCTAGTGTGTTAGTGTTCTCGTGTGTTAGTGTTCTCGTGTGTTAGTGTTCTCGTGTGTTAGTGTTCTCGTGTGTTAGTGTTCTCGTGTGTTAGTGTTCTCGTGTGTTAGTGTTCTCGTGTGTTAGTGTTCTCGTGTGTTAGTGTTCTCGTGAGTTAGTGTTCTCGTGTGTTAGTGTTCTCGTGTGTTAGTGTTCTCGTGTGTTAGTGTTCTAGTGTGTTAGTGTTCTCGTGTGTTAGTGTTCTCGTGTGTTAGTGTTCTCGTGTGTTCTCATGTGTTAGTGTTCTCGTGTGTTAGTGTTCTCGTGTGTTAGTGTTCTCGTGTGTTAGTGTTCTCGTGTGTTAGTGTTCTCGTGTGTTCTCGTGTGTTAGTGTTCTCGTGTTAGTGTTCTCGTGTGTTAGTGTTCTCATGTGTTAGTGTTCTCGTGTGTTAGTGTTCCCGTGTGTTAGTGTTCTCGTGTGTTAGTGTTCTCGTGTGTTAGTGTTCTCGTGTGTTCTCATGTGTTAGTGTTCTCATGTGTTAGTGTTCTCGTGTGTTAGTGTTCTCGTGTGTTTGTGTTCTTGTGTGTTAGTGTTCTCGTGTGTTAGTGTTCTCGTGTGTTAGTGTTCTAGTGTGTTAGTGTTCTAGTGTGTTAGTGTTCTCGTGTGTTAGTGTTCTCGTGTGTTAGTGTTCCCGTTTGTTAGTGTTCTCATGTGTTAGTGTTCTAGTGTGTTAGTGTTCTCGTGTGTTAGTGTTCCCGTGTGTTAGTGTTCTCGTGTGTTAGTGTTCTCGTGTGTTAGTGTTCTCGTGAGTTAGTGTTCTCGTGTGTTAGTGTTCTCGTGTGTTAGTGTTCTCGTGTGTTAGTGTTCTCGTGTGTTAGTGTTCTCGTGTGTTAGTGTTCTCGTGTGTTAGTGTTCTCGTGTGTTAGTGTTCTCATGAGTTAGTGTTCTCGTGTGTTAGTGTTCTCATGTGTTAGTGTTCTCGTGTGTTAGTGTTCTCGTGTGTTAGTGTTCTCGTGAGTTAGTGTTCTCGTGTGTTAGTGTTCTCATGAGTTAGTGTTCTCGTGTGTTAGTGTTCTCATGTGTTAGTGTTCTCGTGTGTTAGTGTTCTCATGTGTTAGTGTTCTCGTGTGTTAGTGTTCTCATGTGTTAGTGTTCTCGTATGTTAGTGTTCTCATGTGTTAGTGTTCTCATGTGTTAGTGTTCTCGTGTGTTAGTGTTCTCATGTGTTAGTGTTCTCATGTGTTAGTGTTCTCGTATGTTAGTGTTCTCATGTGTTAGTGTTCTCGTGTGTTAGTGTTCTCGTGAGTTAGTGTTCTCGTGTGTTAGTGTTCTCGTGTGTTAGTGTTCTCGTGTGTTAGTGTTCTCGTGTGTTAGTGTTCTCATGAGTTAGTGTTCTCGTGTGTTAGTGTTCTCGTGTGTTAGTGTTCTCGTGTGTTAGTGTTCTCATGAGTTAGTGTTCTAGTGTGTTAGTGTTCTCATGAGTTAGTGTTCTCGTTCGTTAGTGTTTGGGATATGGAATAATCATCCGCACATGCAATAGTGACATGTCCTTTAAGGTCTTTACTTGTGAGCTCGTGTCCCATGTCCTAAACCCCGCCTCTGTGTCCTCAGGTCCGCCCACTCACCCGCACGTGGTGAAGACGGCGTCCATCGGGACCCTGGGACGGACACGGACGCCCATGATCGTCAACGTCCCCAACGCCCCCGACGTCCCAGAGACCAGCAGGATGTTAGAGGACGTGGACAGCGTGAGTAACTGGCCCGTCCTGGGACACGCCCACGTTTGCCTGGACATCGACGTGCTCCTCTGACCGGTCCATGTTCAGGCTGTTCATCTGGACACTGTTTAATGACTCTCTCTCTTCTTTTTGTCCTCTTTTCTGCTCGTTTGTGTTGCATTTTTAACATTTGGTTTATTTCTGAATCAATAACTGTCCATAATGATATCTTGAACCTGGAATGCTTTTCTCTTTGAATCCTCTTTTTTCTGGACGTTTGCATCTGCTGCTTGTGCTTTTTCTTTGGGCTTCAGTTCCTTTGACCTTTGACCCTCATCTCACTCACAGTAAGAGGCTGTTACTGCGGCAACGCAACCTGTGACCAACACTAAACTGGGCCAAATGATCTCAGATGAGTGAACCAGGACTAGGACTGAACCGGGTCCAAACCAGGTCTAAACCTGGTCTAAACCGGGACTAAACCAGGTCTAAACCGGGTCTAAACTGGGACTAAACCAGATCTAAACTGGGACTAAACCAGGACTAAACAAGAACTAAACCGGGTCTAAACCGGGACTAAACCAGGTCCAAACCAGGACTAAACCAGGACAAAACCAGGTCTAAACCAGGATAAACCAGGTCTAAACTGGGTCTAAACCAGGACTAAACCAGATCTAAACTGGGACTAAACCAGATCTAAACTGGGACTAAACCAGGACTAAACCAGGACTAAACCGGGTCTAAACCGGGTCTAAACCGGGACTAAACCAGGTCTAAACCAGGACTAAACCAGGACAAAACCAGGTCTAAACCAGGATAAAACCAGGTCTAAACCAGGACTAAACCAGATCTAAACTGGGACTAAACCAGGACTAAACCGGGTTTAAACCGGGTCTAAACCAGGTCTAAACCAGGTCTAAACCAGGACTAAACCAGGACAAAACCAAGTCTAAACCGGGTCTAAACTGGGACTAAACCAGATTTAAACTGGGACTAAACCGGGTCTAAACCAGGTCTAAACCTGGTCTAAACCTGGTCTAAACCAGGTCTAAACCAGGTCTAAACCAGGTCTAAACCGGGTCTAAACTGGGACTAAACCAGATCTAAACTGGGACTAAACTGGGACTAAACCGGGACTAAACCAGGTCTAAACCGGGACTAAACCAGGTCTAAACCAGGATAAAACCAGGTCTAAACCAGGATAAAACCAGATCTAAACTGGGACTAAACCAGATCTAAACTGGGACTAAACCAGGTCTAAACCTGGTCTAAACCTGGTCTAAACCAGGTCTAAACCAGGTCTAAACCAGGTCTAAACCAGGTCTAAACCGGGTCTAAACTGGGACTAAACCAGATTTAAACTGGGACTAAACCGGGTCTAAACCAGGTCTAAACCTGGTCTAAACCTGGTCTAAACCAGGTCTAAACCAGGTCTAAACCAGGTCTAAACCGGGTCTAAACTGGGACTAAACCAGATCTAAACTGGGACTAAACTGGGACTAAACCGGGACTAAACCAGGTCTAAACCGGGACTAAACCAGGTCTAAACCAGGATAAAACCAGGTCTAAACCAGGATAAAACCAGATCTAAACTGGGACTAAACCAGATCTAAACTGGGACTAAACCGGGTCTAAACCAGGTCTAAACCAGGTCTAAACCAGTCTGGTAGAGCTAGAACAGAGGGATGAAACAAAAGTCCTCTAGAACAAAGAGAAGTTCTTAGAAAAGATTTATGTTGGGCCTAAGCAAAGCCCCAGTGTGGCAGCAGTAACAGCACATGTGCAGCCCCGCCCTCTTAAACATGCCTGACTGACCTTGGCTTGCTCTCCCTCTCTCCCTCCCTCTCTCCCCCTCTCTCTCTCCGGCTCGTCTCCAGGTCCTGGCCGCCCTGCAGCCCTGTCCCGCCCCCGCCTCGCGCAGTAACGCCCCCCCTGTGCCTCTCCCGCAGAGCTACGAGCCCGACGAGCTGACCGAGGAGATGGCCCACCTCGAGGGTCTGATGAAGGACCTGAACGCCATCACCACAGCACCCTAAGGACCCACACTCCCACCCACCACCCTTTACCTTCACCCCTCCCATGCTCCCGTTCCCCTCCCAAACAAACAGGCTATGCTACCCACACATTCAGGACAACAAACAAACAAACAAAAAAAGAAACTGCTCAAATGTGGACACAAAATGGCGTCTTGTGCCCGAAAAGCATTCACGTCCGCCAGCAGTAGACTTTCTCCACGTAACCTTTCTCAGGACGGCTGTTGCCACGAGGAAGAAAAAGAAAAGCGATAATAATGACGTTGTTGTTGGAACTGAACTTTTTGACATCGTTTGAGAAGATTGTGAACTTTTTTTAGTTTTGTTTTATTCAGCAAAAACACTTGATGATTGAAAAAGCGTTCGCCTCATGTTTGTTGTGGTCAGCGCTCCTCTGACCGGGCGGCTCCATCACAGTTCTCACATGTTTTTACCCATTTATTGTGCCATGATTTTTCCTTTTTGTCTATGTTATTGTATTATTTTTTACACACATATCCTTAAAAACATGTACATATTTAATTTTTTGTTCAATCTGCCTCATTTTTGTATTTTTTCCTATTGCTTGTCAGTGTGAGGAGAGTGGGAGAACATTCAGACGTTTACTCAAAATATCATTGTACACAGAATGCTGGTATGAAGCAGTGCAGTAAAGTAAGAACGCTTTTCAAATGTTAACTACATTAGCTGTCATTTCTGCTCCAGGACAAGCTAAAACAGAAAATGTGAATCCGTTTTATGAATAAACCCAAATTGGATTACATTTTATGGATCTTTTATATGGATTTTCCATTTCCAACCAGCCACATTCCTGTCACTGGAGAGGCCAGTGTGGGTGAAGTCCAACAGAACCAGTGACCTCCTGGTTTCTAAGCCAGTGCTTAACCCACTACACCACTGGTGCTTAATATACATTTATTACACATTTCAGAACAAAAACATTCTTACTTTATTGCATTGTGTGTTTGCTGTATGTTTTTATATGCTGTTTTCATTTTGACATTTAAATGCAAGAATCCAAAACAAGGCGGTCTCCTGGTTACCATGGTTACCACGGTTACCTAACAGCAATACAAAATCCTGAAATAAGTTTTGAATATTTTTCTAACGTCATCAAAACAAATGCATCCCTCTATATTATGCTTATTAAAAGGGAAATACGTCTGGTAGTTTAATTTATTCTTTTGCCGTCTCACGTCTTGATCAACAGGAAATGTTCTCGTTTGGTGTTTCTCTGGTTGAGTTCATGCGGTAGAATATTTGTGATATCATTTCAAATGGAGAACGTTTGGCCAATATTACTTTATGGCGAAGGTATTATTTTTGAAAGTTCCACAAATTCCATATTTTAATCTTGGTTTGTGGCTTGAACTCCTGTCTAACAAGTGACAACAATCACACTTATATTTTTAAAAATATTTGATTGTATTTGTCATTTGTGCAGACAAAGGAGACTTAAAGATGCACATTATAACCTACAGTGTGGCAAGCCTTTATGTACCTTTAAAAGACACATATTATGCTTTTTTTTTCTACTTAATCTTCCTTCTGAGCTGTTTTTAAGTCCATAAATCCTTGCTGCAACGAGCATTTCTGCCTCATCACGTTCATTACAACTGCGTGCTTACAGTGGCATGTCAGGGGAAAGCTAGCTTTATCTCCCCTTATTCACTCTGCTGCCACTAGATGGAGTTCTAACTCCAGATGTGAGCTTTTTGTTAGCTTTTAATTGCAGAACAAACAGTGCATAATATTTGTCCTTTAACATGAACACAACCCTTCAGCCAATGGTTTGAGGGCGTTCTCCCTCGTCACACGTGTCTGTTTTCTGTTCATGTGGAAGCCTGACCACATGTGTTTGTGCGGGTCGCTCAGCCCTGGACGTCCGGTCGTGCTGGTGCTCCTCTGGTCACTACACACAGTCTGACCCTTTGACCTTTTGAATGGACTCCCAGATTTTCTACCTGTTGTTTTTTGTATGAAGAATAAAAGCTGTTCCGCACATTTCTGATGTAAAAAGAAGAAAACAATGTTGAGGTGAGATATTACTTTAGTCATTCTGGGCGTCCCAAAGAGAACTGTTCAATCACAGCCGGTTCCTCTGGTCATCGACACGAGCAGCGCCATCGTCTGGACCCGACGCGGGAAGAATCTATTGAGTTGTAAACAGTTGAAACTGTATTGCACTTTTTCACACTTTTTGACACATTTCTTACATATGTTGTGTTGCTCTGGAGCTGTTGTGTTGCTAGTGTCTAGGAAAGCGGCAGCTGGTCTTGTTTTGATGCAGAGGTCATCGGAAATGAGGAATTTTGTTGTTGCTTGTTCTTGTACAGAGCTTTCTTTGCTTTCTGTAGAAACAAATCTGTGGCTTTTTAAAAAATGACAAAATGTTTTAGAAAAAATGATGTTTTTTATTGGTGCTCCTATACATTGTGTAAACAAACTATTATGAATACTAACAAAGTAAACTGGTGTCCCTGTCGTCCTTTGTCACGCCACAGATGATGGAAATGTCCCCTCAGTGTAGTATACACAGAGTGTATAACGCTTAGGTCAGATCCCTCTGAGTTGATATGAAGCCGTCATATCCTCAATACCTAAAGAGGGGAAGGACCCACTTGACTGTGCCTCATATAGATCATCTCTATTCTGAATGTGGACTATCGTACATACACCTCAATTGTGTCCAAAAAATGGAACAAATCCTCCCAAATGTAATTCAAACCCGGGATAATACAGCGGCTGCCACAGTGTTCGTTTCCGTGAGGAATGAGCTCTTTGATCTGTAATGACAAAACGCAACTCACTTTTCCAACTGAATTCTCTTCAAACATGTGATTGTGTCCACTCAGATGTCCTCGGTCAGAACAAAGTGACCTTCTCTTTCCCGTCCATCCTTAATATGATCAGATTATTTTTAAACCAGATGTTTTGACTTGACCTTTTCCAGCAAGATGAATTCTCATGATTTTTGTGAGATCACAAGCTCTTGACTCCATCTTGTTGGGATCCCGCTGATCTGCAGTCCACCTGAGGTAAACCAGCCAATCACAGGGCATTAAAGCCCCACAGGTGGGACTGGAGCCAATCACAGAGTAGCATTGTGGTTTGGGCGGAAGTCAGAATAAATTGAACCAGAACAATCGTGTTTTGGCATGTCTAGTGTGGTGGCTGGATCAATGCTCGTTTGGGGCGTCGGGTGTAGACAAAGGATTCACGCTGACAAAGCTCTGCAAACTTTTCAAGGTAGTTTATTTACAGAGAAAGCAGTGTCAAATACAGGACAGCAGAAAACAGCGCCCTGGGTCCGCTGGTGATCAGGAAGACGAACCTCGTCTCTGGGCGTATCTCGCCTTTATATACTGAAAACGCACAAAGACCGATAAACAATATCTGACAGGTATGACCCTATCCATGTACCAACGGATTAGCCAATGAGAGAACAAGATGTAAAGGTATCCTTATTTGGGTAGCACCAGGGGAGAAGTTACAGAAATGAGATCATGCGCTTACACAGATGTACACAAGGCATCTCAAGGCCTCGCAGCCAATGGAGACGTCTCCCATTCGGTAGTTAATCAGATGTGGGCCCCTTACATTCCGTGGAATAGACATTTTGGTAGAAACACACATATTCCTAAAAGCCAGTCTCAGAATGAGGCCTAACTTTGCATGGACCTAGTTTTAATACACTTCACTAGTTTAACCATGGAGCTACCACGGAGGAGCTAGCATGGAGCTAGCATGGAGCTTCTGTTTGGGGGCATGTCTTGCCTCACTATTAAACACATCTGTGTTTTTCTGTCTTTCCCACATCTCTTAATGCGACCCTGTACCCTGGGTAATACAGTAGATCCACGCCCTGTACCCTGGGTAATACAGTAGATCCACGCCCTGTACCCTGGGTAACACAGTAGATCCACGCCCTGGACCCTGGGTAACACAGTAGATCCACGCCCTGGACCCTGGGTAACACAGTAGAGCCATGCCCTGTACCCTGGGTAACACAGTAGTTCCACGCCCTGGACCCTGGGTAATACAGTAGATCCACGCCCTGGACCCTGGGTAACACAGTAGATCCACGCCCTGGACCCTGGGTAATACAGTAGATCCACGCCCTGTACCCTGGGTAACACAGTAGACCCACGCCCTGGACCCTGGGTAATACAGTAGATCCACGCCCTGTACCCTGGGTAACACAATAGATCCACGCCCTGGACCCTGGGTAATACAGTAGATCCACGCCCTGTACCCTGGGTAACACAGTAGATCCATGCCCTGTACCCTGGGTAACACAGTAGATCCATGCCCTGTACCCTGGGTAACACAGTAGATCAACGCCCTGGACCCTGGGTAATACAGTAGATCCACGCCCTGGACCCTGGGTAATACAGTAGATCCACGCCCTGTACCCTGGGTAACACAGTAGATCCATGCCCTGTACCCTGGGTAGCACAGTAGATCCATGCCCTGTACCCTGGGTAACACAGTAGATCAACGCCCTGGACCCTGGGTAATACAGTAGATCCACGCCCTGTACCCTGGGTAATACAGTAGATCCACGCCCTGTACCCTGGGTAATACAGTAGATCCACGCCCTGTACCCTGGGTAACACAGTAGATCCACGCCCTGGACCCTGGGTAACACAGTAGAACCACGCCCTGGACCCTGGGTAATACAGTAGATCCACGCCCTGTACCCTGGGTAACACAGTAGATCCATGCCCTGTACCCTGGGTAGCACAGTAGATCCATGCCCTGTACCCTGGGTAACACAGTAGATCAACGCCCTGGACCCTGGGTAATACAGTAGATCCACGCCCTGTACCCTGGGTAATACAGTAGATCCACGCCCTGTACCCTGGGTAACACAGATCCATGCCCTGTACCCTGGGTAACACAGTAGATCCACGCCCTGGACCCTGGGTAATACAGTAGATCCACGCCCTGTACCCTGGGTAATACAGTAGATCCACGCCCTGTACCCTGGGTAACACAGTAGATCCACGCCCTGTACCCTGGGTAACACAGTAGATCCACGCCCTGGACCCTAGGTAATACAGTAGATCCACGCCCTGTACCCTGGGTAATACAGTAGATCCACGCCCTGGACCCTGGGTAATACAGTAGATCCACGCCCTGGACCCTGGGTAACACAGTAGATCCATGCCCTGGACCCTGGGTAATACAGTAGATCCATGCCCTGGACCCTGGGTAACACAGTAGATCCACGCCCTGTACCCTGGGTAACACAGTAGATCCATGCCCTGCACCCTGGGTAATACAGTAGATCCACGCCCTGTACCCTGGGTAACACAGTAGATCCACGCCCTGTACCCTGGGTAACACAGTAGATCCACGCCCTGTACCCTGGGTAATACAGTAGATCCACGCCCTGTACCCTGGGTAATACAGTAGATCCACGCCCTGGACCCTGGGTAACACAGTAGATCCGCACCCTGTACCCTGGGAAATATAGTAGATCCATGCCCTGTACCCTGGGCAATACAGTAGATCCATGCCCCGGACCCTGGGTAACACAGTAGATCCACACCCTGGACCTTGGGAAATATAGTAGATCCATACCCTGTACCCTGGGTAATACAGTAGATCCACGCCCTGTACCCTGGGAAATATAGTAGATCCATGCCCTGTACCCTGGGTAATACAGTAGATCCACGCCCTGTACCCTGGGAAATATAGTAGGTCCATGCCCTGTACCCTGGGTAATACAGTAGATCCATGCCCTGGACCCTGGGTAATACAGTAGATCCACACCCTGTACCCTGGGAAATATAGTAGATCCATGCCCTGGACCCTGGGTAACACAGTAGATCCACGCCCTGGACCCTGGGTAACACAGTAGATCCACGCCCTGGACCCTGGGTAACACAGTAGATCCACGCCCTGTACCCTGGGTAACACAGTAGATCCACGCCCTGTACCCTGGGTAATACAGTAGATCCATGCCCTGGACCCTGGGTAATACAGTAGATCCACGCCCTGTACCCTGGGTAACACAGTAGATCCACGCCCTAGACCCTGGGTAATACAGTAGATCCACGCCCTGGACCCTGGGTAACACAGTAGATCCACGCCCTGGACCCTGGGTAACACAGTAGAACCACGCCCTGGTCCCTGGGTAATACAGTAGATCCACGCCCTGTACCCTGGGTAACACAGTAGATCCATGCCCTGTACCCTGGGTAACACAGTAGATCCATGCCCTGTACCCTGGGTAACACAGTAGATCCACGCCCTGGACCCTGGGTAATACAGTAGATCCACGCCCTGTACCCTGGGTAATACAGTAGATCCACGCCCTGTACCCTGGGTAACACAGTAGATCCATGCCCTGGACCCTGGGTAACACAGTAGATCCACGTCCTGTACCCTGGGTAACACAGTAGATCCACGCCCTGTACCCTGGGTAACACAGTAGATCCACGCCCTGTACCCTGGGTAATACAGTAGATCCACGCCCTGTACCCTGGGTAATACAGTAGATCCACGCCCTGTACCCTGGGTAACACAGTAGATCCACGCCCTGTACCCTTGGTAACACAGTAGATCCATGCCCTGGACCCTGGGTAATACAGTAGATCCATGCCCTGGACCCTGGGTAACACAGTAGATCCACGCCCTGTACCCTGGGTAACACAGTAGATCCATGCCCTGGACCCTGGGTAATACAGTAGATCCACGCCCTGTACCCTGGGTAACACAGTAGATCCATGCCCTGGACCCTGGGTAATACAGAAGATCCACGCCCTGTACCCTGGGTAACACAGTAGATTCACGCCCTGTACCCTGGGTAATACAGTAGATCCACGCCCTGTACCCTGGGTAACACAGTAGATCCATGCCCTGGACCCTGGGTAACACAGTAGATCCATGCCCTGTACCCTGGGAAATATAGTAGATCCATGCCCCGTACCCTGGGTAATACAGTAGATCCATGCCCCGGACCCTGGGTAACACAGTAGATCTACACCCTGGACCCTGGGAAATATAGTAGATCCATGCCCTGTACCCTGGGTAATACAGTAGATCCACGCCCTGTACCCTGGGTAATACAGTAGATCCACGCCCTGTACCCTGGGTAATACAGTAGATCCACGCCCTGTACCCTGGGTAATACAGTAGATCCACGCCCTGTACCCTAGGAAATATAGTAGATCCATGCCCTGTACCCTGGGTAATACAGTAGATCCATGCCCTGGACCCTGGGTAATACAGTAGATCCACGCCCTGTACCCTGGGAAATATAGTAGATCCATGCCCTGTACCCTGGGTAATACAGTAGATCCACGCCCTGTACCCTGGGAAATATAGTAGATCCATGCCCTGTACCCTGGGTAATACAGTAGATCCACGCCCTGTACCCTGGGTAATACAGTAGATCCATGCCCTGGACCCCGGGTAATACAGTAGATCCACGCCCTGTACCCTGGGTAATACAGTAGATCCATGCCCTGGACCCCAGGTAATACAGTAGATCCACGCCCTGGACCCCGGGAAATATAGTAGATCCACGCCCTGTACCCTGGGTAATACAGTAGATCCATGCCCTGGACCCTGGGTAATACAGTAGATACATGCCCTGGACCCTGGGTAACAGTAGATCCATGCCCTGGACCCTGGGTAATACAGTAGATCCACGCCCTGTACCCTGGGTAACACAGTAGATCCATGCCCTGTACCCTGGGTAGCACAGTAGATCCATGCCCTGTACCCTGGGTAACACAGTAGATCAACGCCCTGGACCCTGGGTAATACAGTAGATCCACGCCCTGTACCCTGGGTAATACAGTAGATCCACGCCCTGTACCCTGGGTAACACAGATCCATGCCCTGTACCCTGGGTAACACAGTAGATCCACGCCCTGGACCCTGGGTAATACAGTAGATCCACGCCCTGTACCCTGGGTAATACAGTAGATCCACGCCCTGTACCCTGGGTAACACAGTAGATCCACGCCCTGTACCCTGGGTAACACAGTAGATCCACGCCCTGGACCCTAGGTAATACAGTAGATCCACGCCCTGTACCCTGGGTAATACAGTAGATCCACGCCCTGGACCCTGGGTAATACAGTAGATCCACGCCCTGGACCCTGGGTAACACAGTAGATCCATGCCCTGGACCCTGGGTAATACAGTAGATCCATGCCCTGGACCCTGGGTAACACAGTAGATCCACGCCCTGTACCCTGGGTAACACAGTAGATCCATGCCCTGCACCCTGGGTAATACAGTAGATCCACGCCCTGTACCCTGGGTAACACAGTAGATCCACGCCCTGTACCCTGGGTAACACAGTAGATCCACGCCCTGTACCCTGGGTAATACAGTAGATCCACGCCCTGTACCCTGGGTAATACAGTAGATCCACGCCCTGGACCCTGGGTAACACAGTAGATCCGCACCCTGTACCCTGGGAAATATAGTAGATCCATGCCCTGTACCCTGGGCAATACAGTAGATCCATGCCCCGGACCCTGGGTAACACAGTAGATCCACACCCTGGACCTTGGGAAATATAGTAGATCCATACCCTGTACCCTGGGTAATACAGTAGATCCACGCCCTGTACCCTGGGAAATATAGTAGATCCATGCCCTGTACCCTGGGTAATACAGTAGATCCACGCCCTGTACCCTGGGAAATATAGTAGGTCCATGCCCTGTACCCTGGGTAATACAGTAGATCCATGCCCTGGACCCTGGGTAATACAGTAGATCCACACCCTGTACCCTGGGAAATATAGTAGATCCATGCCCTGGACCCTGGGTAACACAGTAGATCCACGCCCTGGACCCTGGGTAACACAGTAGATCCACGCCCTGGACCCTGGGTAACACAGTAGATCCACGCCCTGTACCCTGGGTAACACAGTAGATCCACGCCCTGTACCCTGGGTAATACAGTAGATCCATGCCCTGGACCCTGGGTAATACAGTAGATCCACGCCCTGTACCCTGGGTAACACAGTAGATCCACGCCCTAGACCCTGGGTAATACAGTAGATCCACGCCCTGGACCCTGGGTAACACAGTAGATCCACGCCCTGGACCCTGGGTAACACAGTAGAACCACGCCCTGGTCCCTGGGTAATACAGTAGATCCACGCCCTGTACCCTGGGTAACACAGTAGATCCATGCCCTGTACCCTGGGTAACACAGTAGATCCATGCCCTGTACCCTGGGTAACACAGTAGATCCACGCCCTGGACCCTGGGTAATACAGTAGATCCACGCCCTGTACCCTGGGTAATACAGTAGATCCACGCCCTGTACCCTGGGTAACACAGTAGATCCATGCCCTGGACCCTGGGTAACACAGTAGATCCACGTCCTGTACCCTGGGTAACACAGTAGATCCACGCCCTGTACCCTGGGTAACACAGTAGATCCACGCCCTGTACCCTGGGTAATACAGTAGATCCACGCCCTGTACCCTGGGTAATACAGTAGATCCACGCCCTGTACCCTGGGTAACACAGTAGATCCACGCCCTGTACCCTTGGTAACACAGTAGATCCATGCCCTGGACCCTGGGTAATACAGTAGATCCATGCCCTGGACCCTGGGTAACACAGTAGATCCACGCCCTGTACCCTGGGTAACACAGTAGATCCATGCCCTGGACCCTGGGTAATACAGTAGATCCACGCCCTGTACCCTGGGTAACACAGTAGATCCATGCCCTGGACCCTGGGTAATACAGAAGATCCACGCCCTGTACCCTGGGTAACACAGTAGATTCACGCCCTGTACCCTGGGTAATACAGTAGATCCACGCCCTGTACCCTGGGTAACACAGTAGATCCATGCCCTGGACCCTGGGTAACACAGTAGATCCATGCCCTGTACCCTGGGAAATATAGTAGATCCATGCCCCGTACCCTGGGTAATACAGTAGATCCATGCCCCGGACCCTGGGTAACACAGTAGATCTACACCCTGGACCCTGGGAAATATAGTAGATCCATGCCCTGTACCCTGGGTAATACAGTAGATCCACGCCCTGTACCCTGGGTAATACAGTAGATCCACGCCCTGTACCCTGGGTAATACAGTAGATCCACGCCCTGTACCCTGGGTAATACAGTAGATCCACGCCCTGTACCCTAGGAAATATAGTAGATCCATGCCCTGTACCCTGGGTAATACAGTAGATCCATGCCCTGGACCCTGGGTAATACAGTAGATCCACGCCCTGTACCCTGGGAAATATAGTAGATCCATGCCCTGTACCCTGGGTAATACAGTAGATCCACGCCCTGTACCCTGGGAAATATAGTAGATCCATGCCCTGTACCCTGGGTAATACAGTAGATCCACGCCCTGTACCCTGGGTAATACAGTAGATCCATGCCCTGGACCCCGGGTAATACAGTAGATCCACGCCCTGTACCCTGGGTAATACAGTAGATCCATGCCCTGGACCCCAGGTAATACAGTAGATCCACGCCCTGGACCCCGGGAAATATAGTAGATCCACGCCCTGTACCCTGGGTAATACAGTAGATCCATGCCCTGGACCCTGGGTAATACAGTAGATACATGCCCTGGACCCTGGGTAACAGTAGATCCATGCCCTGGACCCTGGGTAATACAGTAGATCCACGCCCTGTACCCTGGGTATTACAGTAGATCCACGCCCTGTACCCTGGGTAATACAGTAGATCCATGCCCTGTACCCTGGGTAATACAGTAGATCCATGCCGTGGACCCTGGGTAATACAGTAGATCCACGCCCTGGACCCTGGGAAATATAGTAGATCCACACCCTGTACCCTGGGTAATACAGTAGATCCATGCCCTGGACCCTGGGTAACAGTAGATCCATGCCCTGGACCCTGGGTAATACAGTAGATCCACACCCTGTACCCTGGGTAATACAGTAGATCCACGCCCTGTACCCTGGGTAATACAGTAGATCCATGCCCTGGACCCTGGGTAACACAGTAGATCCATGCCCTGTACCCTGGGTAACACAGTAGATCCATGCCCTGTACCCTGGGTAATACAGTAGATCCATGCCCTGGACCCTGGGTAATACAGTAGATCCATGCCCTGTACCCTGGGTAATACAGTAGATCCATGCCCTGGACCCTGGGTAACAGTAGATCCATGCCCTGGACCCTGGGTAATACAGTAGATACATGCCCTGGACCCTGGGTAACAGTAGATCCATGCCCTGGACCCTGGGTAATACAGTAGATCCACGCCCTGTACCCTGGGTATTACAGTAGATCCACGCCCTGTACCCTGGGTAATACAGTAGATCCATGCCCTGTACCCTGGGTAATACAGTAGATCCATGCCGTGGACCCTGGGTAATACAGTAGATCCACGCCCTGGACCCTGGGAAATATAGTAGATCCACACCCTGTACCCTGGGTAATACAGTAGATCCATGCCCTGGACCCTGGGTAACAGTAGATCCATGCCCTGGACCCTGGGTAATACAGTAGATCCACACCCTGTACCCTGGGTAATACAGTAGATCCACGCCCTGTACCCTGGGTAATACAGTAGATCCATGCCCTGGACCCTGGGTAACACAGTAGATCCATGCCCTGTACCCTGGGTAACACAGTAGATCCATGCCCTGTACCCTGGGTAATACAGTAGATCCATGCCCTGGACCCTGGGTAATACAGTAGATCCATGCCCTGTACCCTGGGTAATACAGTAGATCCATGCCCTGGACCCTGGGTAATACAGTAGATCCACACCCTGTACCCTGGGTAACACAGTAGATCCATGCCCTGTACCCTGGGTAACACAGTAGATCCACGCCCTGTACCCTGGGTAATACAGTAGATCCATGCCCTGTACCCTGGGTAATACAGTAGATCCACGCCCTGGACCCTGGGTAATACAGTAGATCCATGCCCTGTACCCTGGGTAACACAGTAGATCCACGCCCTGTACCCTGGGTAATACAGTAGATCCATGCCCTGTACCCTGGGTAATACAGTAGATCCACGCCCTGGACCCTGGGTAATACAGTAGATCCATGCCCTGTACCCTGGGTAATACAGTAGATCCATGCCCTGTACCCTGGGTAATACAGTAGATCCATGCCCTGTACCCTGGGTAATACAGTAGATCCACGCCCTGGACCCTGGGTAATACAGTAGATCCATGCCCTGGACCCTCAGTTACAGAATCAAAACTGGAACGAGGGAGAAAATATCTCCCGCCCACTTTTGTGTAAAACATTCCTTTCATTCAATGGCGGTAGAAACAAATGGACGGATCTTTCTCTCCTTTTTGTCTTAAACTATTAAGGACCAGCATCAGAACCACAGGAAACAGCGGCTCTGGATGTATGAAATCACCACCAACGGACGATCAAACTGTTTTGAATAGGAAATAGCATGAACAGCTGATTAGCACTAGCTTTTCCTCTGCTTTGGGTTAAGAACGGCCCCAAACAAACTCATTCATCCATTTAGTTCAGACGTATACGGAGCAGAGGGCCACAAACAACCCGACAATGGAGTGAACCATTCGAAATGTTGCATTTGACACAGTTTCGATGGCTCCACCTTTAATAAGACTTGGAACATTAATATTAGGTTGGTATAACATAAACATGTTTGAATTTTTCCA